>NW_028301563.1:18207500-18240000 GCF_042242905.1 Orbicella faveolata
TTGATGATGTTTGGTCGCCAAGCATTTCCCGTTTGGAGAGGCCTTAAGATGACGAGTTAAATGCGTCAGAAATGCAAAATAATAATAATAATAATAATAATAATAATAATAATAAATAATAATAATAAATAAATAATAATAATAAATAAATGGGGGATCACCGACTTCGTTTTGGAGAGAACATGCCTGGAAGAACACCCTAAATATGGGCTTCGTTAACGAATAAGGCCACAGTGTTTGAAAGCCCAAAAATATTGCAATTAGATCTTCGAAGTGAAATATTCTCTACCAAATATTGTGAGGTTCCTTAAAAAAACAAGTTCGCATTTACCGACCATAGTCTCACGTGCTTTGCAACCGCAAGATGGCAGGATTCGATGTCCTGTGGACAGAAATCTTGAAATTATTTTAACTTCCCACAACGACTTTTTGTGTATTTTTAGACAATGTAGCGATAATTGTAAATAAAATCTGTTGCTGGAAGAAAAGCAGGGGTCACCGAACGTCCAAGATCGTTAAATCCAGGAAAAGCTATATGGCCATCTGCCCTATCATCGCTTATTATTTAACGCGCGCTCTCATGCATGACGTGGCGTGTGAATTTGCGTGCGCAGTAAGGATGCGCAGAAACAATTAGCGCGAACGGCCTTAAGGTGACTCCCTAGAGTATTTACGAACACCTTCCCAGAAGAGGAAACTTAATTTCTTAAAGTTTTCCCTGTAGAGATTTACCAGTATGGGTACTGTTAAAATAAGGCTTATTTTTTGAATGTCAATTTTTGGATTAAGGCCGTTACCATGGCAACATCTCATCTAATGACAGGCAGATATATTCCTCATTTTGGCCTATACTCCTTAATATTTGTACTTTCCTTCGGTGAAAATTTTTCATACTTTGCCACATCATGGAAATGATATTGCTTGACATTTTGAATTGTCCTGTAATTGCTTATTCTTCTGAATATATTAGAGTAGCTCTGACAGATTTTAACACAAATACGGTATTTTATAGGAAAAAAAAAAAAATTCACCGAAGAAAACGTGAGAAAATTTACTGTCACTTTTGCTTTTTGTGCTCATGTTGATCTATTCGTATATTCCTGAATACCGAGAAATTTAATTTCACGAAGGCGAAGGTGATGACTTTTCACGACGACGGCGACGTCTACGAACGATTAAGACTGGGGTGGAATCTGTGTTTTTCCCCGCCGAAATAGGAAAACCTTTAGCTTTCGCGATGGCAACTTCGTCACTTGTCACTTGCGCTTTGCTAAACGAAACTCAAAGGCTTGAAGATGAATTCATGATTGAACGTTTGGGAATTGTTGTTACTCAGCTATGTTAACAACGTCGTGTCTGATAGAGATTTTGTCCTCCTTTATGACGCTTGTCAGTCCAAAAATCCCGACTGGGCCCGGACGCACTGGGCAAATTTTTGTCTATTTTGCGAAAAAATCTGTCATCAATTCCCTGAGACAAGTGCGTCCGGTGATTTCTAGATCTACCAAATTTTGTCAAGGCTTACCAAACTTCAAAGGCGCCGTCGTCCTGCCTCTAGACTGCAAAACAGTCGTTTTCGGACGTTTTCGGAAGGCGCGAGCCTCACACGCCCGTAGGGCGTGTGAGGCGAGAAAACGACTGTCGGCTTTTCATACAACGAATTCGTTCTGAGAGGGGGTCCTATAATGTCGCTGAAGTGACAGAAATTGCTTGACAGCTCCACCCACATCTTCCAGCGGTTATCAATCACACGCGACCTTCAGCGCAAAAGCGTCTAGACAAAACCTAAGTTTTGGTGGACGTCTCGTTGCCGATTGTGTGCAAAATTTACCTGAAAAAGTGAAACCTTACAGCGGTCCACTCGTAAAAATTTTGATTTTACTTTCGGTATGTACAGCTAGCTCGCTAAATGCATTGGCATTATTTCTTCGTTTGTCGGGGTTTTCAACGGCCATTCGCATGCATGAATGACCACAAGAGAAAGCAAATCTACACGCAAACAAATTATTTCTGCACGTATTTTTCCTGTTTTTCTCAGACTGAACAATACTTACAAAATTATAAGGTTTATAGGACGTTTAAGTCTTGTTCAGTCCGTAGCCCCAAGAAAAATACGTGCAGAAATAATTTGTTTGCGTGTATATTTGCTTGCTCTCGGGGTCATTCATGCATGCGAATGGCCGTTGAGAAACCCGACCTGCTCGTCTTCAGTAATAAATTTGAAGGAATATTGCCAAAGTATTTAGTGAGCTAACCGTTCATACTGAAAGTAAAATGATAATTTTTACGAGTGGATCGCTGCTAAATCGTTCGCAAACGCATCCAACTCGACGTCGTCCATTTTCCCGCGAGAATTACTGTCTTTACTGTGAAACTGATACGGCGTCTATATCTTTTTTATGAGGTGTGAGTGACATTTGATGACAGGTTGCGTCAGAATTAAACCAATCGGAATTTCCCGTTGCTGGAAGAACGGGAAATTCTGAACGAATTTAACATATGCAAGGCGGACAGTCGTATTTTTTAGCGTCTCCCCCCATTCTCCCTCGCCGTTTTTACACTCGCTCCAGACCTTTCGTTCGAATATTGACCGTCGCTCGCGATCGCAAAAAATACGACTGTTTTGCAGTCTATCCTGCCTCGGAGCAGGACAAATTTTTGTCAGGCGTGAAATCTGACAGATTTGTCAATTTACACGCCATGATTTGAAGGAAAATGTCAATCAGGAAAATTTTATCTCTATTTTTAGTCGGAGTAGTTCAGTCCGAAGCCCGCCAAAATTAAATTTATGTTTGCGCGGCAATCAAACGATAAACATGGAAGATTCGTACCTCGGTATGCTCCACGACGATCCGTTCGCACAGTACAACTATTACGGTTCCCAAGTCTACGTTAACGTTCCAGCTGCATCTCCAGGACCAAGCTCTGTTCAACTTGTACATCCGTATGTCCACGCGAGTCAGCCGAGTACAAGTACAAGTGCAAGTTTCACGACTACATGTAATCAAATTGAAAGCAGCCGAGCTGCTGGTGTTAATTTCCATGTGATTGACACTTTTGGTTAACAAATATTTTGCTGTGATTCAGTGCGCCCACGCTTGACAAATTGAAAATGTGGCAGAGACAAATTTTGTCGAGAGTTTTTGAAGGACCAAACAAATTTTGTCAGTCCAGTGCGTACAGACCCAGCAATATGACCCGTTCAATCTCGATGACATCAATTCAGCCGAGTGTAAAGCAGAGTTCCGCTTTGATAGAAGCACTGCAATTTCCTCCCACTTTCCACTGTCAATAAAGGACTGTGTTCGACAGAATGGAAGAACTGTGTATGCTTTTGAAAATATCGTTCTTCCCATGTAGGTACAGTGTCTTAACTCGTTAAATGACCTTCCTTTGATGCGGGCTGTTTGTTGTCTTTGTTCGCGATTGCAGGCATGCCTCAGAACTGAAAGTTAAGACGAATATTTTAACACATAATTAAGCCGAAAACCCAGATTAAATTCCAATTATATATTGCCTAGTTCGTTTTGAAGCCTTCGGAAACCAAATGAGAAAGAAATGATACATATTTAATGCATGAAGGCAAAAAATGTACTCACGTTTTGTGGACAACGGGAAACTCGCTGTTCTCACGTCAGCGCGGAGAGAGGACGGCTTCCCGCCCAAATGTAAGACGTCTACCGGAAAATGATTTGACTTCCGGTCGCCGTGGACTGACAAAATTTGTTTGGCTCTTTCAAAAATCTCGACAAAATTTGTCTCTGCCAAATTTTTGATTTGTCTAGCATGGGCGCACTGAATCACAGCAAAATATTTGTTAACCACAAGTGTCAATCACATGGAAATCAACACCATCGCTTGCGCGCTTTCAATTTGATTACATGTAGTCGACAAACTTGCACTTGTACTTGTACTCGGCTGACTCGGGTGGACATACGGATGTACAAATTGAGCAGAGCTTGGTCCTGGAGATGCAGCTGGAACGTTAACGTAGACTTGGGAACCGTAATAGTTGTACTGTGCGAACGGATCGTCATGGAGCATATCGAGGTACGAATCTTCCATGTTTATCGTTGATTGCCGCGCAAATATAAATTTAATTTTGGCGGGCTTCGGACTGAACTACTCCGACTAAAAATAGAGATAAAATTTTCTTGATTGACATTTTCCTTCAAATCATGGCGTGTAAATTGACAAATCTGTCAGATTTCACGCCTGACAAAAATTTGTCCTGCTCCGAGGCAGGACGACGGCGTCTTTGAAGTTTGGAAAGCCTTGACAAAATTTGGTAGATCTAAAAATCACCGGACGCACTTGTCTCAGGGAATTGATGACAGATTTTTTCGCAAAATAAACAAAAATTTGCCCAGTGCGTCCGGGAGCGACAGTAACGACAGTAGTGACGGGGAGGAAAGTTAATCTGAAAGCAATGATGCGGGAATTTGTTTACGAATTCATCTGTTCGAGTACACCTAAGTAAAATGCTCTGAGAAACTTCGTAAAGTATAATAGAGATAAAATCTTCAACTAAACGATATTCTCTCGTTATTTGCTTGTAACAGAATGTGTCTTAACAAGAGTGAAACTCATGTAGCGAATTATTGGACATTTAAGCTGAAAGAATCTAATGTATGGCCCAGTTCAGACGCCGAACTTTTCATGAGCCGAACTTAATTCGAATTTGGACCGATCCAAATTATCAAAAGCACACCTGTTGATTCAGACGTCGAACTTAATTCGCCGAACTTTATTAAGTATAAACCAAAACACATCGAAATGTCAGCGATTTTCAGGCAAAGTAAAAACTGCTTGTAAAATACGTTATAATAAGTTATGCATTAGGTTCGGCTCATGAAAAGTTCGACGTCTGAATCAAAGCCGTTCCAAAGCCGAAATTCCCGGCTGAGCTAGGCGGGAAGAACGGCTGGGCCGTTCCACATTCAAATAGCCTTTCTTAACTGATTCAGACGCCGAACTTTTCATGTACTTAATTCAATATATTTGGTTCGGCTCATGAAAAGTTCGGCGTCTGAACTAGGCCTAAGTCGGTGACCCCAGCAAAACAATTCTTGGCTTGCACTGTCACGCAATCCTGACGCAATAAAAAAATTTATTCGAAAACCATTCAGTGGATAAAATCAAGAAATTGTGATGTTATAGGAGATTAATAAAGATGACACTCCCCGAATTTTTAGGTCTGTACGTTTTCCCAAGCTCAGATATTCGTCGAAGTATTTTGCACAAATTTACAGAGACCAGTATGGAACCGCCATGATGGTGTATCTCTGCGGTACGCCTACGTTGCGGCCGGAAAATATTGTAAACATCTGGAACTTACTTTGGCTATCTAGGCGACTGATTATCTGTACTGAACAAACAAGCATTTACAGAAGTACTTTTCCTAATACTTTAACTTCTAAATGGGCTAAAAATCACGAGATAAGTATATGATTTCGACAACCGCGTTCGTAGGTCTATGTCACGCATCGCCATAACAATGAAATTCAAAATGTCTCGCTTGCTTGAGAAACGTAAATAACAACGAAAAGGCTAAGGAAAATAGATTGAAACGTTTATATGTTGATATAAAGACCTTGACTCATTTCATACCCTAAAGACTTGCAAACGAGTAATAAGCTATTAATCGATTCCAAGAAATGCAATCAAAAGCAGAATAGCTTAAGCACATCAATTCGATTGAATTTCGTACAACTTCAAATGCAGAACATTTAGCTCAATTGCAATATAGTTATTGCTTCTCAGTATAACGACTGCCCTGGTACACGCGGCAAAGCGTCTTGTTTCATTGTACAGCTCAGCGAGAAGGGGGCCAAGGGGCGAGTTGGGTTTGTAGAAGCGAAATTCGGTCAGGCACTTGTCGTCGTCAAACCATCGAAGTTGAAATCAGGAAAGGAATCTTTAAGTTGGTCGAGATCATTTAATAGACCGGTTTAAATCATTCAAGAGTAGAAGTTCGTCATCGTTTGACACACCTTCATCGTGGATTATCAAGAGTTGATTTACGAACTCCTTTCAATGAAGTCATCCTAGTTCATCCTGATAAACAGAAAACGAATATCAATAATGTCAATAAGCTTGACAGTGCTGAAACCGCGGTTTCCGACGGTGCTGCTTAATGTTTGTGAATTCCCGCCACAACGACGTTCTCTCGCCAGCCTTCTCACAGGTTTCGGCGTCCCCGTCGCCGTCCGCGGTGCAACGTGTCACGAAAACATGAAAACATCGAAAATGAGCTTATATTTTCCGAGTGAAGATAAAGACTGAATTTATTTGTCACGTTGTTGTTATTTAAATAAAGTTGTTTGGAAGTTTAATGGTGCGTGTGTCTCCTTTTGTTTTAGCGCGATTGCGAATGATTGCTTTGTCTTTGTATTGTAAAAGTACACAAAAGGGTTGCCGAGTTTCATTACCATAAAAATTAGTATATTACCGGCTGAACGGTGCGTGACATTTTGAACTCGCCCTCAGTTCCAGGCTAGTTTGTAGTTTTCTACGCCAATTTGGTCAATGTTTTTCACGATTAACGTTTCGAACTCGAAGAAAAAGTTTTCTCGTATATTTTTCCAATATAGCAAGAACGAGATGCTCAACGGATCGAAGGCGCTCTTATTTTTAAAACATCATCCATATTTCGTTTGATTTGCGCTTGAAGTTCAATTTCATCCACCAGCAAATTTCCACTCTGACTTGATTTACACATGTTTCTCAGTTCTGTATTCGGAAAGTTAACGTCTACTTCTGCCACTTGTTCAAGATACTAGTGTATTCCTAAAATTTCACCTCTTTATTATGAAAAATCTGTCGACCACTGTACTTAAAAATAATTCTATTACATCATTCACAAGCTACAAATAAACCCAAGATGTCATCATCGCCCGACCCCCCCCCCCCTTCTATTTAGAAGATTATGATGTCTACATTTCGATGACGTCATTCGCTGGGGGAACTCACCCACTCCACCCTCCGCAAAACTGTCTAAATTACACTACTGACATTTGCTGTATTTCTCTCTGAAAACGTATGAACTGTCTAACACGCAGTGGCGGATCTAGGCAAGGGGCCCGAAGGCCCGCCTCCCCCCCCCCCTTATTTTGGGTAAAAAAGAAATCACAGAAGGAAGAAAAGCCGGGAGGGCAAGCAAAACAAAAGCGCCCTCCCCCCTGGCACTGAAGAAGAAATAAACTGGTCGATTTTCTTAGAAACGAAAAATTTTAGAACAATTAAATGTGCAAAATACCTGGAAAAGAGTCTGATTTCGTAACTGTTTAATTGTTCTCTTATAGTTTCTTTAAACAATCAAAATCTGCCACGACAATTGCAATGAACATTAATACGGATATTAATAGGAGAATCTTTGTTTACAATATTTGCCTCATTACCATAAGCAATACAGTTTCTGATGGAGCTACAAAGAGATTAATACTGAATATTGAAAGGGCACAGCACGATTAACTGTCCCAAGGAATTTGAGCGCGATGTATTGAATACTTTTTGTGCGACGCGGGTTTAAAATCTCAAAATTTTACAAAGAATGTATGAACTCATTAGCGCTTCTGCCACACAGAGATTTTGATGTTTTTGAAAGCCAATTTCTCCTCGAATATTACACCCAAAGAGCCAAAAATTTCACCACTTACAAGTTTCACAAGCTCTTTAAGTTTTTCTACTAAAATCGTGTCTAGCATGATGCCTTCTATGCGCAAAGTCGTATGTTAATGAGGACAAATGTAAACAATGACGTCAGCAAAGATTCGGCTATAGAACCTTCCGTATTCAAACACTGGAGAAGCAGATGAACTCTTAGATTTCTGAAAGTATCATAAAACAAGCAGTAGACAAACAGTCATTTATCCAGACATTCGAAATGTAAATCTGTGACCAAATTGTTAAGCAAATGGCAAAGTTTCTACCTTCTGATCATCGGCTCAAATCAGCACCAAATAATGCTTCTTCCTTTTTCTTCTTTACCAAACACCTGTGAATAAATCTGAAAGCTTCAACGTCATATCAAAGGAAAGTGAAAGTGCTAATGAAGAGCAAGAGAGAGTTTCAGTTCACTTTTGACAGTTTATTTCTGTGTAGTTGTGTAAATGTCTTATAAATAAACTAAAGACTAGCTATTATAGAATACCGTTTTCTTGTGCTCATACAAACCCAACCATCTTGTCATACTTAAGTTATTTCCTGCCCTTTCACTCGCAAACTTGAAAAATAACTTTCCTATCTGACTGATATTACATTTATACATTTATTTGAAAGTTGTTCGGAAAAATTACATGTTAGTTTTCCTTCACAGTAAGTAGGGTTGAATTAAAACAAAAGTTACCACTTACAGACGTTAATTTTCGTAGGACATAGTTGATTGGCTTTCAGTGCTAGTTTGCTCCGCTCTGTGTTCTCGAAACGATCAAAATCTGCAATCTTAGAAAAAATGAAAGGTGGCCATGATTATAGCTGCCTAAAAGTTTCACTTTGTTGGAGTTTTGTTATCCTTAGCATGGCTTAAAGTACCACTATCCCCAAGATTTTTTTTCGCTAATATAAATTTCCTTTTTCTCATGATCACCACTGCGAAAAATATTATCGATGTAGCTCTTTTCGTTAATTTTGTAAGAATTTTCAAACTCCGTAAAATTGCCCTTTTCCATGTCCACGACCGAGGAATAGCGGAGAATGGGACGAGTTGGCTTTTGACGTCATTTCGGGAATAACAATATTTTGTTTCTGAGAAGAATATATGCGAACATGCGATAGTGTGTCAAAATAGTTGCAGAATGCAAGGAAGATATGTTGCTGGAAGCTGTGGCAATAAAGGACGCGTAGGATAGAGTATTCCTCTTCATTCAATACCTTGATCTCGATGAAACTCGACCAGAAATGAGAAAAAGACCAAAGAAGTGGGTTGATCTGTGCGAAGCCATCGAGGGTTTCTTCGATCTCGGGTTCCCCACTTAATGTGAAGGACATTTTATTATAGCGTATACGAAGTGCAAATGCTTGGGTCATGTGACTACTCTTAGTTGATGTTTTTCGTTTGCGACCACGAGGAGATGTTTCACTAGTTTTTTAGGATCGTAAATTCGTCGTAGAAATTGATGTTCAGTTAAAATTAGAATAAATGGTTTAACTCGGAACCACCGCTACTGTAAAAACCTATAGATTCTCATGGCTTGTACATTCTTCTCTGTCTCTGGTGGAAAGCTTAACATTGTCAAGGTATTGCATAAGACACGAATTTGGGATAAGCTGGAAGCCATCTGACTATTCCGACTATTCTGACTATTCCGAACGCAAACGATTCTCCGAGTCCCAGAGGAACTGAAGATCGTTTCCATGTGACGTCGTCATTTTCTAAAATCGAAAACTAAAGAGCCACCAAAGTTTTTATCCCCATCAGGCATAAGAGGGGGTAAATTTATATCTGTTTACAATGTTGCAGGTCAATAGTGGGCTTCTTTTGAAAACCAGCGTATTTTGAATTTCAGAGTTATGGCGGTGCGTGACACAAAGCTACAATCGCATTTGTCGAAAAATATAAACCTATCTAATAATTTTTAGCTTTCTTAGAAGCTAGATCATTAGAAAAAGTGCCTATCTAAATGTTTGTTTGTTCAGTAAAGATAATCAGTCGCCTAGATAACCAAAGAAAGTTCCAGATGTTTACACAGAGGTGCACCAACATGGCGTTCCCATACTGAGCTCTGTAAATTTCTGTGAAACATTTCGGCGAATTAATATCTGCAGTCTGAACCTAAAACTTGGAGAAGTGTCTTCTCTACCTATTTCCTATAAGGTCACAATTTCTTGACTTTATTCACTGAATGGTTTTCGATTTATTATTATTATTTTTTTTTTGAGGCGATTGAGATTGTTGAGGCTTCGAACTGGTGAACTAGCTATGTATTTGTGGATTTTAATGAAAACACACGCACCCCGGAGGTCGTAATCTGGCCGCGTTTCTCAGTGGGCGTTCCGAATAGAGAACTGTTTTATTCTTTGATCCTCGTTTTTGTGGAACGAAATATATCTAAATAACAAACTTAGAATGGATCAAGCCTTTATAAATATACGAGGAAAGTGAAACAAACGATTAAGGTTCGACTCTATAGCTACCGACGGAGATTGTGCAACCTCGTCCCCAGGGCCTTCTCCTCGAGGATTTTGAAAATCGTCGAGGGCAAGGCCTTGGGGACAGGGTTGGGAGATTGCGCTGAAAGAAGAATGCGCTTGTCAGTCAACCGAAACGCACATTAATAAGTCGAGAGCTCCGAGGTTATTATCGTACGTAAAATGGACATTTCATTCAAAATAACAGTGAAGTAGAAATGTATTCATTTAAGTGACACTGTACTGAACCTCTTTTCAAGATCTTATCGAAGGATTTTCTATGATTTACTAGTACAAAATATGTAAATTTTAACTTGTGTTCGTACACAGTAATTGACTATGCATATACTACGGTCGGTGGACAATAACCAAGCGAAAAGTTGTCTCACCTTTGGATATTGTTTGCAGACTTCTCTGCTTATCTCTTATGTTAAAACTATTTTCAATCACTGTCATGTTCAAACGCGTGTAGAAACGCAGGGATTTTATCAATCGAGATATTTTTTCAAAATTAATTTTAAAAAAGTGCAATCTTCCCCGAGATGGTTGATTGACTGATTGATTGTTTTCGTGCCGTGGGGCGACGATCAAGGCCAAAATAGGTATCTTAGGAAAAGCCAGTGAGACTTGCAATTTAGAGCGCGAAAGCAAAGTACTAGGATTAAAATGTCTCTGAACAACAAATGTGCAAAATACCTGGAACAGAATCTAGTGTCGTAACTGTTTAATTGGGTTTACTGATTTGCTCTCCCGTTGTTTCTTAAAACTATCAAAGTCTGCAATAACATATCCAGTGAACATTGACGTTAAGACAACCTTCTTAAATCACACTTTGGAGAAATAGATTCATTCTTAGACTTTGAAAGTGCTCAAAACAAAGTGCAAACGAGCGACCACTTATTCACACATGCATTCTTGAAAAATGCAAAGTTGTTGCCAAATTGTTAAGCAAATGAGAGAGTTTCTACCTTCTGGTGTTTCGGCTCAAATCACCACCACAAAGAAATCGCCACTTCTCCCTTTTCCTTCTTTACCAAACACCTGTGAATAAATCTGAAAGCTTCAACGTCAGATCAGAGGAAAGTGAAAGTGCCGCTAAAGAAGCAATATTAAACTTAGGCGCGCTCTTCATACTTCAGTTAACTCCTGTGTAGTCAAGTGACCTTTATTGGGGTTAGATGAATATCAATAATCCGTGACTGTTTCAGCGATAAATCAACTCCCTAACGACAAGAGGGTGTTCACAAGGTCTCACAACATATTAAGGCGGCAGACCGTGGATGGCTATTTTTCACTGAATTCCATTACCGAATCGGCAATTCGACGTAATTAAATAGAAAGTTTGATCTCCAAAGGAAATATAATTATGAAGATGGCGAGAGCAAGTCTTAGCAACTTAAAAAAGTTTGTTGGATTTTAAATGTTAAGATAGGAAAACTAACCGGGGGGTAATTAACTCCGGTCCCAGATGAATATTCAAACAAGGCCAGTGAAGTTAGAACACGAAAAGAAAGTATTATAATTAAAATTCCTTTGAAACAATGTTGCCAGGCAAGCATAAAATCAGAGGCTTTCCCTCGATGGTAAACTTATGTCTAGTGCTAATAAATAATTTAGTTGATTGGTTTTCAGTGCTAGTTTTTTTCCTCTCTGTGTTCTCCAAATGATCAAAATCCGCAATCTTAGAAAAATATGAAAAGTGGCGATGAATATAGCTGTATAAAAGTTTCACTTTGTTGGAGTTTTTGCGGTTAAGATACGAAAAGTAACTTTGGTCAAAATAAAGATTGACAATATTTTTTATGCGGGGGGGGTAATTAACTCCGGTCCCAGGTGAATATTCAAACAAGGCCAGTGAAGTTAATTAGAACACGAAAAGAAAGTGGTATAATTAAAATTCCTTTGAAACAATGTTGCCAGGCAAGCATAAAATCAGAGGCTTTCCTTATGTCTAATGCTAATAAATAACATTTGCTGACATTCGTGTAGTATTCCAAGTAGTGGTGATGTGTTTTTGCGATGTTGTGTAAATGTCTCATAAACGAACTAAAAGACTACAAAGTACAGGGTCGACAATATGGAACTTGTTCACCTCCGTTTCACAAGTTTCCTACCCCATATTAATCAGTTTTACAAGAACTTCGAAAGGTGTATACGAGCGATTCTTTCATTTAAACAAATTTATTTGAATTTTTCTGAAAACTGTTCGTCGTTTTGTCAAGGTTTTAGTGTTGTTCTCTCGTTTTAGAATGTTTATTTTCTATATCGACACAGGCTCACCAAACGTTGTTGATGCAAGCGGCCAAGGTATCAGCCGAGGTGTTTATAGCGAAATTGTCTTTGCCAACTTCAAGGCTCACAAGTTCTCCTACTTGAATGTTACAAGCCTTAGCACAGAGTATGTTCTAAACAGCAGCGAGTGTTGGTTCGCGTGTGTCAAGGCGCTGTCATGTTTCTCACTTAACATGGCTGCGCCTCGAGTTTAGCGGGAATCGAAAGTGCTGTGTGAGCTGCTCCCCTCTGACAAGCACAAGAATTCGCACAAGTTCGTTGGTAGAGAGTTTTTCCATCACTTCAGCATTTGGGTAAGGCGCGTTTTTATAATAATTTTAGCAGGGGCTTTTCTCAACCAAAAAAAAAAAAGAAAAAGAAAAAAGAAAAAAAGAAAAGAAAAAAAAACACGAAAGAAAAAAAGAAACAGTTCTGACCAATCGATTTAAAACCAACGACTATTTTTCAACGAACATGGACAACGTTCAGGTTTAGTTGTTCCAATTACCTTTCGCCTTCCCACACGATCCCAGTTTGTGAAATTTGATGCAACTGGCTTTTTAGAGGAGCTCAGTCACGGCATTTTGAGTTATTTTGACCACATACAAAATTACCTTTAAGTTGTAGGAAACCTGAAAATAACAGTTTATCAAGATTAGCAAAACACCAGAGAGATAATTATAAACCATAAAGGAACAAGGATGGCTAAGGATGGAGAAGATTAACACGGATTACAAACGACGAATTTGAAAAATTTGGGCTAAACTTCTCAATATGCGCAAACCGTGACTGAGCCCCTTTAAAGCATGCTGTCGTAAGCTTTTGCCACGACTGAAATGGTAAATAGATATGGTTCAGGTCTCGCCATATCAATTGAAAAGGGCTTTAATACGTTTTAAATCTTGCTTTATTCCTTTGACCTGATGTTAGTCAACTTTTTTTAGTTTCCCTTCTTATTTAGTCGCCATGCATAAATTGGCCATACCAGATTATGAGAAGAACAGCTATGCGTGCCTTTGTGAGAAAGGATACACAGGAAGTCACTGCAATACAAGTAAGTTTCTTTCTTTCTCTTATTTATTTATTTTTTTTAATCTTCGAAAACACGATTACGACTGGCGCAAAATTCATTTCGATCAATGTAAACAGACACTTCAAAACTGCTTTACTAAAAGACTAAGTATCGTACCATGTCGAGACTTCGCACAGTTCAAGATTAAACATTGAAAAAAACAAAAGTCAAATATTAACAAAACCTTTGAGTTTTTCTTCATCCGGGTCTTCGCAGGCACAAAAGTGGTACGCGTTTTATTTACTCTGAAGAATTTCCGTTCCACAGCGTAAAATCACGTTTGAAAGCATCTTTTTCGGCAAAAAAAGTTTAGATCAATTTTCATGGTCATAATCCAAGGTGAAACATAGGGAACGAGGATTGCTATTAGTTTGGCCATCTTAACCAAACGCTGTCTTTAGTACGTCGCAATTACCGCCCTTTGGAAAATGAAATTTGAAGTTTTGTCGTCTATTTATAGCTGGGGAACAATATTGCTAGAATTAGTTTGAGTGTTTTTTTTTAGTAAAGAATCTAATTTTTGCCAATCAAGTGCTGTTACAATGAGCAGAAACGGCTTAAAATTCATTGGGAAACAAATTTCAGTAAAATCCAACTTGAATTTTGGCCATTTTTAATAAATGAATATACGTCTTCAAAAGAGCTACAAGGCCCCTTTCACTTCATTGCTGATTTGTGCTTACCCATTACACATTTTGAAAGACTGATAAGCAACTGTTTGGATTTTTGAAAAAAGAACCTACATTCGTCAATTTGTCTCGCTGCAAAATAAATTTACGCGTTGGCGGTCGGTAACTGGGGGGGTCTTTATTGCGAGAAAACCACTCCGCCGGATTGCGCTTTATAGGCCAATCCCGAGGTGCCTTTTGCACCTGTGCCAAAACGAGTCTGCTTGCAAATCTATTATTATGAAAATGTTTCCCCCGTACCGGTTCATTTTCATGTAAGCCTTTACATCTCATGTCACACTCGTCTTCTTTCTCTACCATTATAAATCAAACTCATTTTCATATGGTAGGGTTTGCACGAGGACTCGGTTTGAAACAGAGGCCGCAAGCAAAATCGGAAATCGCCTATTGCAGAATTAAAGAAAAAAAAGGATACGGAACCGGTTGGGAGCTGGAGGAAAATAAATAAATACATAAATTTATACAAAGTGACTTCTAAAGCTATTAGCAAAAAAAAATATA
The DNA here is from genome assembly GCF_042242905.1 of Orbicella faveolata. Taxonomy (NCBI): domain Eukaryota; kingdom Metazoa; phylum Cnidaria; class Anthozoa; order Scleractinia; family Merulinidae; genus Orbicella; species Orbicella faveolata. The sequence continues at coordinate 18,222,162 of NW_028301563.1, forward strand.
TATATATATATATATATATATGTGGGAATCCCACACTACTGTCATCGGCCCGTGTCCGTTAATGCAAATATGTTTGTGCCCCACACATGTACTCTTTGGGTACCTATTTTTATATTTTATTTTCAGGTATCCCCATCAACCCAACAATAATAGCAGACAATGAATTCTATCTCATGAAACTCAAAGAGTTCCTCCCACCTGCTATGGAAAATCAACCATTTTTCCTGTGCTTCCGCGCCTCATCTCACGGCTGGTTAAACGGTGAATTCCACAGCAGCTGTGATGAGAAAAATCACACGGTTACCATCGTCAAAAAGGGACAGTATGTGTTTGGTGGATACTCCGACGTTCCATGGGGTGATAACTTTGTATACCTTACTTACTAGCAATAATTGATAAACTGTGAAGGTGCGAAGGAGGTAGCCGAGGGCATGTTTCCTTCCCACCACCTCACCTCCGCCTACCACACCCTCCATTCCCCTCTTAAAACTCTCCATAAAGGTTTTCTAGCACATTAAGTTGTGACGTCTTGTTTCTAAAACATACATTTTTATTGCAACGTGTTGTTGCACTCCCCGTTTTTGCTCCGGATCTATTGCTAATCCAGGGCCTGTTGCCGGGGGGGGTGGGGGGGGAGGGGTGCAAAGTGTACATGCTTATAAGCCTTACACCCTAGCGGAGTTAAATTATTTGCACAATGTTCTTCTCCAATACGTTTTATGTCGGAGGGTTGAGGTCAGAGGGGACAACGGGACTAGAGATTGATTAGCAGAAGGTCAAATACAAATGTGGTCTGTGGAACATAAATTCAATCTTTTTCCTCCTTTCAGCAATTCTCTATTATATGGAATGTTTAGCGGTTGACATAAGTCAAGTTCAAATAAACAATTGCAATTGTCAACGTTCTTGTTCTTTAGAGTCGCCAGAGCTCCGTGGTAGTTTTGGTTCCACGCCCAATGCTTTCATATTTTCCCTCCGCAATAGCGAAGAACTGGAACCATTTAAGAGCGTGGTGACAGTACCGGGAGTGTCAGCAATCTACCGAGATGCACGTTATGGTCCAACATTTGGTGATGGGTGGGACCTCTGTATTGCTCCCTATGCGAACAGATATAATGATTCATATACAAAATTTGGCTCCTACTACCCAGCTCAAAGTGGAGTCCAAGGTCCATTCACAGTACTGGTTGGTACTCAGTACTTTTCACCTGATGACTGGGAAGTGTTCTATCTCGGTTGACTTGTACTATTATATCTTTTACAACGTTTTTATTCTCTTCACATCGCCCATTTGCTCAGCAGCTTGACTGTATATATTCATAAACTCTATTTAGATCGTTGGAAGAGGGGGGTGGGGGGAGGGAGCTTTTAAGGCCCTCGCCAACGGCAATGGACTCCACATTTAGAGACTTGTCCTAGATTTTCCCTTTAAGGACGGTGCCTACTAAATACAAAGGTTTTTGTGCCAGGTTAGGACATTGCGGAAAAAGTAGATCTTTTTAAGGGCTGTTGGAATCCACAAAGAAAAATTGGGGTATCCACGCATTGTTTCGAGATAATTAGCCTTGAATCTCAACAAAAATGCTGACATCAGCGTTTTTCTGAAAATAGAAGGAGAGGATATTTCTTCACAGCTTTCTTTAGAATTCGACTTTACATACAGAAAAGCAAACACATTTATAAAGACCTGAAAATTACATGGTAAATGGTAACATAAAAAACATTTTTGGTATGTTTTTAATAACAAAATCGTTGCACCAGCACTTTTAGCGTCTCTGACAGCCTTCCTCTGTTTCAGCTAAAATATAGTCTAAATACCTTTTGCTAAAACCAGACACTAATCACCCGCTGAATGGGGTTGCTACTTTCATTTCATAACATAAAATATAAGGGTAACCACGCGATTTTTAAAACTATTGATCCTTTTTTAAACTTTTTACAGTGCCTGTTGCATTTTTTTCTGTCACCTCCTCAGTAAGTAAAACATTTGCGTATCTCGCACTTGTTTTGCGCGCGCACTACGCCATCTGCAGGTACATGTTTACAGTTGGATTTCAGTATAATTTTCGACAGATAACAGCTAGTTTTTCAGCTGGAAGACGTTAACAGTTAGTGGTTAGCGATAAGCTGCTGTTCTGGTGTTCCTGGTTTAAGAACAGGTTCATTAAACTGTGCTTGGTAGCGTAGTTGATTGCGTCATGTCAACCCAGCGCGCGCGTGGCGCTTAAACCATGCCTTGCGTGGTGCGCAAAACGTGTGCGCACTAACTAAAGTAGGCACCGTCCTTATACAGTCTGCTCCGACACACCATCGGTCAAAGATCCTGATATTTCCATGGCAACCACATTTTGATAGGCAAGTTGTTCTCGGTATTTCGAATGTCTGTGTTTTAAATGTTTTTCTTTTAATGGTCAAATGCAACGAAATTGGGCCTAGTTTGATTATAAGTTAAAATAAAAGATTCTAATCCAAGTAATCATACTCCAACGTTTTACATGATTTAGTCAAAAAGCCGCCGAGATATTCGACCTTGAAAACAGCTATTTTTCTTCGCTTTACAAGCGGAGCGGTTCGTGGAAACGTCGGAAAATTGTCGGAACTGGATTTTGTGACGTCATAATTGGTGAGCTCCTTGTTCAGAACAACAAAGTATTAGGGCAAATATGAGTGTTTGTGCAGCTTTAATTGTAGCAATCATTCAAAAATCTGTGGTATATATGAAGCTGGTTACATCCCTTTAAAGGATGAGAAGCGATGTTGGGAATTGATCGTTTTGATAAAAGGAGGAAAGTATTGACACAATAAGGGATTTTAACCGACCGTTTCATCTAGTTTCATCTCGTCTTCGCGCTACCAGCAAACATTTCAGCAGAAACCTCTTGAAGCGGTATCTTTCGTAATCGCTAAGCAGGGTTTCGAGTTCAAGCGCAAAAACGTTCGAAGCTGTACCATATGCCGTTAAGCCAAGCCTTGACGACGAACATCCTAGAAACAAACGCTCTACCAATACGGAATGCATTTGTTCGGCAGTCATATTGTGAAGAGCAGAAAGCGAGGTAAAGCCCAGGGTAAAGTCGCTGTATATAAAACTTTTGCTATGTTTTAGTATATCAAGTTTAACTTGTTAGATTCACAATCTCATTTTCTAAACTTAGTCTAGTTGAAATAAATAAAAGAAATAGAAAAGTGTTCTTTTTGTCATTTAACACGATTTCACGCCATCGTGATCATTTGTAAATAAGCTTTTAAAAACGCCTAAATAAATCATCTCGAATTACCAATTTTCTGCACCAACGTTGTCATCAGTTGAACAAAATAAAAACGTACTTTTTACAAGAGTATTGAGGATTTTTTCCAGTCATAACTTCAGTGCTGCGATGAAGTATCACGTTGGCTTCAGTGCATTCGGAGGGAAATCCTGTGTTAAGGAAGAGGGATGGGGTACTAGCCTGGTAAGTGGAGTCAGACTCCTGAGGAGGCTAATGTCAGCGTGACTCAAGCTTTGACTGATCACTGAAAGATGCCATCCTAAAGCAGACATACAAATTAAAACTATAAATGGTATCCAATGCGTTTATCTAGGATTTCATAACTGACAGGTCTAAACCAAGAACATAGTACGACTATTATACTCTTACCTCTCACTTGCAACCCTTAGTGATACTTTGTTGAGTGAAGACAAGGCATTTCACCCGGAATACCCCTAGTCAAGGCCGTGGCTAGTGTAAGACAAACCGAGCCACTTGCCTCGGCCATTTTTTTCGTTTCTGTTGTTTCTTTTTTGAAGGCGAAGGTAAAACACTGCTAAATATCTAGGAAGAGAATTTTACTGTGGACATTGCCTCAGTCATGTTTTTTTCTGGCTATCGCCAGGTAAGTAATGCTATAATGTTGTTGTGTAAATTTTCATTGTTCATCAGCGTGCTGATCGATCAACTTTTTGCTGGAAAGAAGGATTAAATGCAACAATCACAAGTCCCTTTGCATGATATAAATGGTACTTCCTGATGAAAACTAACAGTGAGCAGTTGTTGTGTCGTGATCTATATCTCTAGTGACCTCATCATGAGACAAGTGATAATAACACAATTCTCATCTTTTTAAATATGCAAAAAGTGACAACAAGCATCCACAGCGCTTTCACATGGGATTTCTTCCACTAGGAGTTTGCAATAAATTTATCAAGGTCACTAACATCTTTTTAAATCCTAAGAGAGCTGTTTATTTGCCTTTGAGCATGTCTAGTTGAAACTGAAGAAGCTACTCATCTGTCTGGATTTGTATGCTCTTGTATGAAACATGTTGAGGTGGGTGTGCCATAAGCCTTCAGATGCCAATGGGTTAATTCATATCTGTTCTGTCAGAATATTTTTTGTTTTGAATATCTGTCATGTTTCTAACTGAGGTAATTCTAATTCAGTACATGTACTGTATGTCATTTAATTTACAAATAATAAAGTTTAATTGATGTGTAGCCGATGTCGTGTGAATAGCCATAGGAAGCTACATGAGAGGAATTAATTTATCAAAATACTCTGACACATTTTAAATAGGCAGGTAAGCGCTAATAAATGCCGGAAATAGTATCGGAAAGGATGAATAAAAGCAATTTACATATACAATCCTACAGTACTGGTCATTGTGGGAGGCGCAGTGGCCTCGGGCATGGTTAGTGCACTCGACTCAGGAGAGAACTGCGCGGGTTCGAGCCCTGGCCGGGGACATTGTGTTGCGTTTTTGGTCAAGACAATTTACTCTCACAGTGCCTCTCTCCACTCAGGTGTATGAATGGGTCGACTGGCGAATTTAATGCCGGGGGTAGCCCTGCGATGGACTAGCATCCCATCCAGGGGGAAGTATGAAAGGTATAAGAAATACTCCTGGTCGCTTCATGCTACCGAATAAGCTCCGGCCTGATGAGCCACTCGGCTCGTATGTAGACTTTACCTTTTACCTTTCTACTGGTCATGAGAGTGTTTGCCAAAAATCATGCTTACCACAGTTATCAGGTTTAAAATTCTCTGACTTTTTCCCGACTGACTAAATGATCACAAATTAAAATGTCGGATGCAGTAGCAGCCTCCAGCCTCCCCTAACAGCCATACTTTCCACCCATTTACGACTGATACGTTTTCAACAAATTTACTTCTCTGTTAGAAAAATAATCTTTGAGCTTCTAGCAATGTTATGTTTTAATTTTATCTGATTTTCCTTCAAAATGTCAATGTTAATTCCCTGACACAAAATAGAATTCCCTAACCTTGATGAACATTTTCCCTAAAAATATCCCGATCTGTGAAAACCCTGCAACCCATAGCATTCTAACGACGAAAAAGCAACTACATGTTATGTAAAACGACAAAACAAGATGAGCTTAAACGTTAAACGTTCGTCCAAAACACTATCAGTAAGGGCTTATATCAGGTGAGCTTATCAGCTTTTCATACTGACAGAAAGAAAATTGTAAACTGACATCATCTTTTGCAAAATAAAACAAGGCAAAGATTCGCCGATAAACTTTATTCATTAATTTACTACTGATCGTTGAACAGCAGTTTTCAACATATTCAGAAAGGCTCACCAATCCATTTGGTCGATTCTTTCGTTGTTGATATCGTGATGCCATCTTGTTCACTCGACGAGTCTGATTCACTCAAGTTTACATCGACTAGGTCGTTGCCTGATTCTGATGGTTCGAACTTACACGGCTGTATTTAGACATTTCCAAATAAGGAAGACATCAGGGTTTTGACCTATTTTATAAATCGGCTAGTCAATAAACGCCAGGAAATCCTTTAAACAAACTCAGTAATTTAAGGAAATTATTTGGTCGCGAAATTGAGCTCGCCAAATATGACGTCACAAATACCTATAATTTCGTCCCCACTCTAAGCGCGGCCATTTCTGGTTCGTTTTCGTGAAGCTCTGGGAAATCGTAGGATTTTCGTTGCTTGGGCGCCAAAGGTCGCACAAAACTTATTTTTAAGAATTGATTCTGCTTCATGTTGGTATAACTGACTTTTTATAAAAGTGTTTCGACAAAAGAAAAATTATCCAAATTTCGTCGCAATTGACCTTTAAAAACCTATTTACGGTTGCCTTCTTTTTTTTTTAATCAGCTTCAACTATTTTTGTGCCATTTGTGGTGATTTTCGAACGTTTTCTAAAATTCAGATATTCAAAACGAGGGATTCAGGATATGAAATTGAAATTATGACGTCATTTCTGCGTAATATGACGTTATCATTTATGTAATAAATCGTCCAGTTTTTGTAGCCTGAAATGCCCTAAGGAGTTACAAGGCTAGGAACTTAAAAACGTTACCCCCTCCCACCCGTTTCCGTCCAAGCCGGCTAGAAAGTTTTGGCTGAATAGCCCTGTAATCAGCTATTTGCCTGGATTATTATTGGAGAAACAAAAATACGGCATCTCGCCACCAATTCTCGCACAATATACTATCTTGTCCGGAAATCGGATTTCACGAAGCCATTTTTTCCTCGCGGTTTATTCAAGGGGACGCTCTACGGACTGAACGAAAGAGGGATTGGACTGAGCGTAGTCCAGGTGCAAATGCGTGATGATGACATTTAAACACAAAACAAATAGGATCAGAACGCGTACCCAAACTGGCTGTAGAAACTAACTTTGTGGAGTCAATATGAACAAAATACTGAAAAAGATTCCAATGATATGCCATGATCACTTCATAAAAGCAATCACTATATCTGTGTTCTCTGATAAAAACTCGGATGAAACACTCGAGCTTCTTGAAAGCATCTCGCCCGTTAAATCATCATAGGCCGGCGCACGGGCTGAAGGGGAGGGGGGTCTGCATCCCCTCCTCCCCAAGTTTCGCCTACTGTCACGCAATGTTTGTGCCAGAATCTTCTACTGTCACGCTGTGGAACATTTTAGAACATTATACCGCTGCATAAATAGAAGCTCCAAGAATGTTCTAGAATATTAGTTAAATGGATATAAAGAGTCAGCTAGGTAGTATACAGTCCCGTTGTTGTGCACGGCAGAGACCGAGTGGAAAAGCTCTAGAGTGTTATCATGTGCTATTGTAAAAGCTATTGAGGAACTTTGTTTAAGGTCAAGTGGACCGTAAGGAGATTTCTTTGGAGACATCGAGATTCATTGTGAGTTCGTGTCAGTGGTGACTAAAATTTAGCAGTAGGCTTAACTTAGTTTGGTAGTAGATTGTATTCTTCAGAAATCGCTCCTTTGTAGCTAAGATTATATTACGTCTTGTTAAATAAATAAGTTGGGTTCGTAGAAGAGTTTCGTATTATACCTTTCTGGCGGTCACGCGATACCGTAACAGTAACTTAAGTCCACAGACTGTCAAGTCGTTTCTTCAGAGAGTTGGTACTTTAAACGTCTCGAGTATATTTGGACGCTCGTCTCGGATAGCCCAGCAACACTTGCAGTTCGCGCCCAGGAACACTAATCGTATAACTCAACCATACTAGTTTTTTTCTCTTGGTGCCTGTGATGGCTGTTTGATCCTAGCCTGGCAAGGGTGACGAACGCAGTCTTTTTATAACGCGTAGTATTAAAGGAGTTCGATAAATAGCGACGTAAACAATCAATGGCTTCTAAGAGCCAACTCCTGGATGAATTGGCTAGGGGAAAAAGGAAGTCGAATGAAAAAAGAGGAACTGGTGGATTGGGAGTATTGAAAGGTACATGGAACGTTGAAGAATTCCATTAAGAAAAGGAAAAATACAAGTCTACAGAGCATATATAAATGTGCTTGCTTAAATTTACTTGACATAATTAGTTTAGAGTTAGGCCTAGAGGCCTTAACGCGAATGGTTTTTTTTTTAAGTATGCAGTGATCATCATTGGTTTCTGTTAAAAGAGTGAGGCCCGGTAACGAAATTAAGTGAAAATGGTGAATGTTTTTTTTCCAAAGGAAAGAGAAAATCCTAGTTGTTATTATCTTATCAATCATACACTATCTGCACAGCCTCGGGCCATTGGATTTTTTTGCGCAAAAAGTCTGGACATTTTTTCTGTGCAAAGATTTTTTGGGGGAAATTTCCAAGCCCCCAACAAACAAAGATTTGGCTTTTGTGGAAGTTCCCTTTTCCATTGTGCTACAATGACATTTACGACGACACTTCTAGGACACCTTGCACGTGCTCAGAAGCGAAAAACAAACTTGCGGTGACACGATCTTAAAATATCGGGAAAAAAAGACAAGAAAATACAAGAGTGAAGGGAATTTCTCACATATAAAAAAAGCTCCTGATGACCTGTGTGATCTTGGCTTGATAGGAGTCACATAATGAGAAAAATTCAGAGATTTCCCTTTACGCGTTAATAGGTAATGACAACTTATTCAGAATGTTTTAACCAAACAATTACCGTAAAGCCAGCTAATTCTTGGGATAAACAGTTTGAAAATCTCGTTTCATCACAACACTTATACTGGAAAAGAAACACCTTTTCGTTCAGAAATAGCTAAAACGACCTCGAGCAAACAAACACGCTCTTTCTAAGTAAGAAAAGAAATCAAAACGCTAGAAATTTTCCGAACGCTATTTGCATACGTGTCGCCTGAATTGATTAGAACACATGGATGCTCTCGAATCAATATGCTGTTTTCTATTATTCTGAGCAGTTTATTGCGATTGTTACCTCACGTTTTCTACGAGCCGTACAATTCTCATTCGGCTTGCTATGTATGGCTTTGCTCGTTCTTAAAAATGAATGCTAGTTTCTTAAGACGCTGCTGTCTGATCTGGAAGCGTAAACAACACATATCTGGGACATTTGGTCAGATCAAGTAAGTTGCAGGGTAACAATAAGTCCTTCGTCAAGCGCTTGAAACGCTTGTTCAGGTTTAAATCTTTCAAATCGAAGCAATCCAAAAATAAATTAAGCTCAAAATAACGAAATCCAAGTTTATGATAACTAAACAAGAGGTTATTTCGATGGTTCTTTATTAAATATACACCTTCAAATTTTCTTTGAACACATGCAGTCCACCGAACGTGTTCTACACAAAAAATGAATAGGTTGCGCTGTGCTCTAAAGACGGCGAAATACGAGAAACAAAAACCCATATCTCGTATATCGCCGCTTTAAAGGCGGTGACGATATGTTCGATACAAAAACTCTCAACTTGGCTGATGTTTCGAGTTGTTCACCTTGCGTGATCACCTTGTTGTCGGTTGAGAATAGTAGAGAATGGGCCTACTTTGAGCAACAGATTTTGGCTTTGCTTCTCGTTCCTCGAACTCAGAACTTGTCATGCATAAAATTTGCTCACATTTCGCGACAAGTTGAGGGTTTGTGTATTTCGTGAAGTGGTCTCAAAGCTTACCACATGAAGCCTTCCATGTTGCGACCGGGGTTGCGACCAAACCAACCTTGAATCCGGATAAAAAAACAACAGGAGCTACCATTGGCTACAATGTAATTACCTGTAGCCAATAACAACTTGCGTTACAATTTGCGACTACCATGAAGAAGAAGAAGAAGAAGAAGAAGAAGAAGAAGAAGAAGAAGAAGAAGAAAAAAAAACAAAAACAAAAACAAAAAAACACCAGACCTAGTTTCTAACGCGGATTGCGTCGCATCCGCTTAATAATTCTTGAAATGACTTAAAGCAGTTTTTGAAAGCTCAAGTAGAACATGTATCAAAGCAAGTAATACAAAAATCAAACTACAGGTTGCCTATACAGATTGCCTATAAATTTCAAAATGAAATATAATTAATTTTTATTGGCACTGGAGCATTGTCATTATATTGACTTCTACCTGTGGTTTCAAATAATTACTACAGTCTGTTGCACAATAAAGTCATTAAATGAGAATTCACCATATTCACCAGTCCCGAACTGACACCGTCAGTGGAGTTGGTTACAATAGCAGAGCACCAGCGCGCGAGGCGCGCTAGCGAAGCTCTGTGGATAAACATTTGGCTAAAACATCAAACCGAGAAAATCTGGTTATGACGTCACCGTGCGAGCGTCCATTCTTCCGTACAGACTCTGGGGGACGGAGAAGGGGATTTTAAGGCAACCCGAACGGGGGACCTCAAGAACGACACTTTTTGTTGGCGAGAAATCGCGCGTACGTGATACTGCGCCATTGGACAGCCCGCGTTTATCTGGCGAAAAATAACATGAAAATCGCATTAACCATTTTGAAAGAGAGGGGTTTTCAGAGAAACGGTTGTTCCGGAAAACAGAAGTTTTCAAGAGAATACTCATTTTTGTTGTTAAGTCAATTATTTGTATTAGTAGGGAAAGCCGCTTCGTAGACTGCTAAAATTTCTTCTGTTACGGTTAGAAATCAAGAAATTAAAGGTCAAAAAACCATGTTATGCTTTGAAGGCGAATAGGACCCGATTTGCTAAGTTTATATTTGACGCTCGTGTGATTTAATCGTTTCCGGTACACATGCCACGTGGGTAAATTAATCTGTTGCTGTATTTTTCAGCGAATTTGGGAACAATGAGCGCGGTTATATTTTGGTACTCAAATCTTGAGTCTTCAGCAGTGCTATATGGAACTAGACCGAATAGGACGCCGATGAACTAAACATGTGACTTTTGCTTTGTTTCGTCGCTAAGTGATCAAAAGAAGAAGACTTAGCCTCCAGGTTATTCAACAGTCTGCCAGATAACATCAAGCTTGAGTCAAATGCTAAAATATTTGCGAGGAAAGCTTATAAGTTTTTGAAAACTAAGGCCGAACTCAGATCAGATTGTTTTGAATCTACACAATTAATTAATTTTTTACATACTCGTGTTTTCCACATAGTTTTTACTTGTAAATTATACTGATATATCTATATGTATTTTTAATTTTGAGTTAGCATATGATGAATGTAGAACTACCCTGTAGAAAAGTCATCATTAAACCTTCTTATTCTTATTATTCTTATTCTTATTATCATTATTATTATTATGATTATTTTTATTATTATCATTATTATTATTATCATCATTATTATAACTTCGAATCATGTGGTTAGACAGGTGCGTGTGGGTGAATCATGGATCTAGAATTTGGAAACTGAATAAAACGTGGTTATTTTGTGTTACTCAAATTGTGAGTCTTCAGTGTAACCGGGAGTCAGACCAACCAGAACATTCGGTCTCACTGTGCATGCTGAGTCCATTGATCCACGAAGGTAGAAGTTTTGAGAAAATGTTGGAAACTGCTGAAGTTTAGCAAACTGTGAGCCAATTGTCGCCATCACTTTATGATGAGCTGACAAATTAAAAACGATCTTTTAAAACACTGCTGCTTAGCTTTCCCTGGAAAAACAAGTATTTTTTCCGTTTTTTATTGCTTGGGTTCTCCACGTTTTGAGTCTTAGATTATTAGCAAATTTACAAAACAAGATTTGCCATTGCATCGTACAACCTACATCGATGAAGTCCATAAAGCATAAGATCAAGTAAGATAAAAATGCTGGTTCACAGGAAGCATGTTTCTTTAGAATTTGATTGAACCGTCAGTAAATGTAGAGAGAAACAATTGAAGCGGATGTTCTCTGCGGTGTTTTCTTTCCATCTTCGGGTTATATTCATTTGTAAAGTAAATAAAGGAGATCTATTTGTCAGTCCGAGTGATAATACTCCGTGGCTAAAACTACGGATATCCGTGTTGTGATAAACCTGCGACAAACCACTTCCCTGAAATTGAAAATCGACGCAATTTGCGCGAAGAAACCGTAAATAAAAATATAGTCTCATCTACGACTTAAACATGTCTTTAATCTCAAGGAAAAGAGCAAAGAACAAGAAAATTAAAATAAATCCCTCTTGATACGTTTCCATCCCGGAAGACCCTGTGAAAAAAAAAGGAAAAAAAATATAAATATATAATTTTTTTTTACCTTCAAAATGTTCTTTTTCAATATCGCCACTGTTATTTATTTAGGTATCATCGTTCTAAAAAGCTAACAAATAATAAGTTTGAAGCTTCATCGAGGAAGAAATTAATTTGAAATCTGTCTGGTAGCTCTCAGAATTTATGAGTGACATACTTCCTGAAGTTATAAAGCTAAATAAAAACCAATAGCTGGTCTATAGGTTTGTGTCTCTCTCCTTATTTCCATGTTTATTATAATTGACAAATAAAAGAGAATGTAGATACTTCCAATTCGTAGCATTGTTTTCAGAGAATATAACCAGTCAGTCTCGGAGCCTTTGACAGTAACCGGTTTCTGCTTAGCAATCCGCAGTTAAATTGTCTTCCCAAACTGTCAATGATGTGGACTGACATGTTTGAGAAATTACTGACGAGCGCTGTAAAAGGCCTTATATTCATTTTTTAACATCGATATATCAGTTCTTGTAGTAAGAATTAAGCCACACTGAGAAGTTCCGACAAAGCAAGTTAACAGATTCTAGCTTAAAGTTTAGTCGAATACCAATCTTCAGATCAATATGACAACTACAAACTTTACTGGGAATGGACAGCAGAAAACAGTGGAACAAGTATTTTGTTCATCAAATTTAACTGCTGGACTACACGGCCAATTGACATTTCTTTCAATTTTAAACTCTTTTCTGTCTGTTACTGCATTTCTTGGGAATGTTCTGATCCTAACTGCTCTTCGCAAGGAGTCCTCCCTTCACCCGCCGTCCAAACTCTTGCTTCGCAGCCTTGCAACAACTGATCTCTGTGTTGGTCTTACTGCAGAGCCTCTCACTGTAAGCTATTGGATGTCTGCAGTGAATGAACATTGGGATATTTGTCGCTTCGTATTACACGCAAGTCTGTTCACGGAGTCTATTTTGTGTGGGGTGTCTCTGTGGACACTGACTGCAATAAGCGTGGACAGACTTCTCGCCATGTTGTTGGGTATAACATATAGACAAGTTGTAACTTTAAAGCGAACCTACGTGATCGTAATTACCATTTGGGTTGTGTCCATCGTCTTACCAGCACTGCAATATTGGAATCCCGTTGTCATCTTATGGTACTGGATTATAGTTATACCACTGTGTCTATTAACATCGATCTTCTCTTACTCAAAGTTATTCCTGGCCCTCCGTCATCATCAAAACCAAGTACAGGGCCATGAACGACCGAACCAAACAAATCAACTGAACACAGCGCGATACAAAAAGGCATTATCCAGTGCAATATGGCTGCAACTGACGCTGATCGCTTGTTATCAACCCTATGGCGTAATTGTGGCTTTGTTGACTAACAGTGCACTATCCTCAACTGTTTATCACGCTTGGATTTATACACACACCTTAGTTTACCTAAACTCCACCTTAAACCCGATTCTTTACTGTTGGAAGATAGATGAAGTCAGACAAGCAGTGAAAGACACAATCAGACAAATGCTTTCCTATGGTTTTTCGACCTAGAATCTGTGGACCTGTACGATAAAAATGATAAAATAATGATAATAATAACAACAACAACAACAACAACACCAATAATAATAATAATAATAATAATAATAATAATAATAATAGTAATAATAATAATACTCGCTTTCAGTCCGACACTGATCAAATGCGCCGGTGGAAATCAGATTCTTCTGTTCGTCAAAGTGACTAGTCAACATTTCAATTCTCTCTAGTTTAAATAGATTGGTCAGCAAACACAAGGCTAGACTTCTAATAAAAAGTACATAGACATAAATTAAAAAACAAACAAACAAACAAAAAAGATATGTATGCACAAAACTAATTAAGAGGATGTCTCAATTGAAGATTGTAAAATTACTGTTGCTCGTTGAATATATACCATTTTTGTACGACAGTGCTTTCCACGCTTTTGAAGTAGTCGCGACTTTCTCAATACATAGAAACCGCTGGAAGCGTTGGAACCTGTTGGAGAGAGTTGAAACGTGTCAAAATTGCTTGGGACAGTTAATCCCTTTTTTAGCTTGATCAGAAACTATAAACTACGCATGCTAACGCTAATGAGGCTAATGTTGTATGCAAAGATTCCAGGTTACGCCAAAACAGTTATAATGTACATTGTTGTCTTTGGAATGTCCTGCGTTTTTCCAGATTGGTGATGATGTATACACCGCCAGTTTTGTGGTGTGTATCAGCTAGGCGTAAATGATAACTTGATAAAAAATACATATATAATAAAATATCAGAACGCGCACTACAACAGGCTGCGTTTGCCTTAAGCAAACAACCAAAGTGGCGATCGATAAGACCGCTGCACTATTAACCGCTGTGCCCGAGGTGAGTGGAATAAATAGTTATTGTTTGAGGTCGATCTATTCATTTGGACAACTCTGAATTCTCAGTTCTTCGCGCCGAGAAGTAAAGTTAAGATCATTCCACCTTCAGAGAAATATATATCAGTCTGCCCTGGAGAGAAACTAATTTCTCCTTACATGTTTGCAGGTGTTTTCTTCTTATGTTAAAAAAGAACAGAAATTATGGTATTAATTTGTAATTTAAAAAAAACGTTGGATGAATCTTAGCGAAATCATCATTCTAAGACATAGGCAATTTCTTGTGGGCGATATCTGGGACTGAATCAAGTATTAATCTTAAGAAAATAATTATGATAATACAACTGAACAAAACAGCAACTGAAAAACGTTTTTATTTTCCTCTGTAAATCAAATGATGTGAAATTGAGAAAAAATAAGAAAGAGGGAAAAAGAACGAAAAAAAAAAGAGACCTGGTAAGTTTTTTTATATATATATATCATTTTTTCTTTTAACGAAACTGCCAAAATTAATACCGAAGGATTTAGAAACTGGGCGGAAATGCGCAGAATAAAAAGCAATACATATAAATTCATCACATGTAACCAAGAGTTAAAACAGAAATTGAAATCAGGTTAACTTTTTTTTTCTTACTTTTAAGTTTTCGATTTATAACACCTCCAAAGCTATCAGCGAAACCTCACATTTCAAGCAACTGAATAAAATGTGGGCGCTCCGTAACTTGGGCTCCTGATAGTAAAAAAGCGACAGGATTCAATATTTCGGACCGCATATATTAGCATTTTGTGTGTACAGTGACATACGGACCGATCTGTTTGAACTTTCTAAGCACGGTACACGTATAATAAAGAGAAAGTACTGTTGCTCTTTAGAGCAACGGCAAAACCAAAACAAAAGAAACATCGCCTCTACGAGTTTTTAACACCTTGAATTGCAAGTATGATATGTAAGAGTGTAAGAAAATAACCCGCGAAAGAGCTGTCCTGACAGCTCTTATTGCAGGGACGGGGTGGAAAGGAAAGCTTGCACACATCACTTAGGGTTTTGAATATCGCGTCCAAAATGTGGACGCAAACAACTGGTGGAGATTATGTTAGTATAGGTAATCATACGGTTTCGAGTTCAATTTGGAATTAATTTGCACGAGCGAGTTTTCCAAACAGCTGAGCCGCTTCGGCGAGTGCAATTTCAGCTTTTTGAAAAACTCACGAGTGCAAATTAATTCCAAAGTGAACGAGAAAAATCGTATGATTACTTATTAATAATATGAACATGAAAAATTCAAGTGCCGGAAGATTTTTCTTGAAGCCATTTTTTCCTATTCGAGGAAACTTTTTTCAAAGTTTCCGCACAAAATTGTCGTCATCATTTTACGTGATATCATTGGCTGAGAAAATTTCCTATTGTATTTTAGCCAATCATAATCCAGAATTACGATGTATAATTTGCACTGGTGTTACACGTTTTGCATTGGTGTTACACTTTTTGCACTGGTGTTACACTTGAACTACACTGTTCTCAGCCAATCAGAATCGGCATGCATATTATTAGTTCACTAATGATGTGGAAAAAAACCTGTCGCCTAATGTAAGAGAGCTTGTTCGCAGGTCAGTAAGAAAACGTTCAGAGAATATCCAGCGGTAAACCGATGGGAAGCGCATGGGCCAAGTGGACCTTCTTCGCGATGTCACGCAATACAGACAATTTTCATAATTCAAACAAAATATATATATAACCAAAAAACGGAGTGAAATTCTCATCTACTACAAAGTGCTCAATAGCTGAACTAGAGCGGAAATAACAGTAAAAACTCAAGAGCTAGGTTATATGGTCATTTAATCGCTACTCCGAGTTTCATGTCTCGCATGATGCACGAAACTCGGAGTAGCGATTAAATGATCATATAACCTAGCTCTTGAGTTTTTACTGTTATATACATACATACAAACATACATACATACATATATATATATATAAACGGTTATAAAATGCCTCAAGCCAACAAAGAATGCCACTGCGTCAGGAGGATCAATGAAGATTCACAGTCCAAGCCTCACCGCAAAAATGAATTTAAAAACGTTTGATAAAGCATGGACGGACAACTTCTGACGGTAAAAAAAGTTAAAAAGTTAAAAATTTAATAGAAAAACGTTTCGGTCTTAGACCTTCATCAGTTACAAGAGAAAAAGGACGAAAACTAAGTTTAAATACGGTTACAGTGTGGGAGATTACGTAACGAAATGAAAAATACAATATTGTGCTATTAATACATCGTGATTAATACAATACAGGAAGAAAATGCAAAACGAGAAATACAATGCTGTACTATAAATCGCGTCATACAGGGTGATAATTAATAGACCAAACGAAAAGAATACAATACTGTGCATAAATTACATTATAGAGCGTGATAATTGCAGAACTAGGTTAAATTCAACCTAAAAACTAAAAGAGTTAAAATAGATAAAACGGACTCTTGCAATGCGGTAAATATAGAAGAAGAAACCTACGTTTACGCTGGACAAGGTTAATAACAAAATCCCAAATCGAGGCCTTTGGAGCATTAAAGGGTTGACAAACAACAAAATCCCTGGAGGGGCCCTTAGACAATAAGCTGTAATAAGATCCCAGGCAGGGCCTTTGAGCATACCTAACACCCAAAAAGCTGACAAAATCCAAGGAAGGGCCTTTGAACTGCCTTATGGCGCGAACGCATATTTACACAAGAGAAAGTTAATTATAACAAATTCTGTTTTTGGAGTGAAATTCTTTTCTTTTACTTAAGCCATGGGGAGCCAAAGAGAACAGTTGAGCACTCCAATAAGCCTCTTTCGTAATTAAAGACCTATCGATCTCGTCTGAGTCATTAGGGGCCTGCACCTGATCAATGCATTGGAATTCAAAATCATCCAAGGAGTGTGGAATTTTATTGAAATGTACTGCTACCTCACAAGTGGTAAACTTACTAGGATTTTTAACGTTTTATTTTTTAACTTGTAAATATTGTTCCAATCTGAAGAAGGCCGAAGGCCGAAACGTCGCATTAAAAGCAGGAACAATTAGAAGTTTGCTTCATGACGCCTCATCTTACACTTAACTATATATATATATATATATATATATATATATATATGAGTAATAACGAAGAGGCAAGATTTGCTGTTACTCCGAGTTTCGTGCTTACGCACTCATCAGACAGTATTTAATGATAAGCATTCCTATCAACTAGATATATATACACGGTATTAAACAATAGGCTAATTGCTGGACTAGTTGCATTACAATAAGTGATAGTTATACTGGAAAACAATAGGTGTGAAGACAGAAATTACGGGGACGAGTATAAACTGCGTGGGTGCAGTACAATATAAAGAAAGTGTCAAGCGTTCTTCAAGTAGAATTTGTTCTCGTGCCGGCATTTAGAAATAAGTTCTGATCTTTTGTTTAGTAGATTGTCGTTGCTATGTTTGATAATCATTAGTTTTTCTGTGAGGCAGAGGTCGCATCGTTTGGAAATGTTGTTGTAGGGTCTTGCACGGCTAATAATTGACCATTTGATGTTGAAGTCTTGTTTTTTGTCGTGTAGTTGCCAGATGTATTTAGAAAGCTCGGTGCTGTTGATGTGTTTTCTGTGCTTAAATGTGGATT
>NW_028301563.1:18245000-18262500 GCF_042242905.1 Orbicella faveolata
TTTTTTCCAAACTTAACGTGTTCACAAACTGAAACAATGTACAAATCTAATTCTACATGGCGAAAACCATACATCCTTTGTTGTCTCATTACTCGTCCACAAAATGGGGGAAGGGGAGGGGGGCGCTTATTCCAGGGGGGGGCGCTTATTTTAAATTTCGGCCGATAGGAGGGGCACTTATTCGAAGGGGGCGCCTATTCGAGGGGGGCGCTAAATCGAGGACTTCCGGTAAATGTAACAAGGGTGGCAAGCGTGATTAGTGAAGTCATAACTTCACATTTTGCTCGAAAGGTATTTTATGCTGAGAGTTATGCAATACAAGCGAACAGGAGTTGTTATTCGAACCTCGCACAGAGTTATTTGCATAACGGTTTGCTGATATGCTTTATATCGGTGAAATTATTTGTAGGTTTACATGGTGCGGATTAAATGATCACCACAAGACTGTCGAAGAAATAGTGCGGAACATTGCATAACTGCAGAACTCTTTCTTAGTAAAAGAAAAAGAAAGAAAACATGTTTGTTAGGTAAGAAACCGAGTAAACTAGCGATCAATGACATTGCTATACCAGCAAGTGCTGTGCCCGGCGCTACTGTTAATAATAAATGAATACATGCAATATGTTCGAAGTACATCGATTCCTTCTGACAACTCCGTTCTCACTACGTAGTTTTCATCCGAGGAAAATTTAAGATCCTACTTTGCGTAAATAATAAAACGCTTAACAACAACAACAACAACAACAACAACAACAACAACAAAATATATATATATTAGTCTGCCCTGGAAAGAAACTTGTAATAAATAACGAATGCTGAAAACAGAACGATACTCATTCCAACAGCTCCGTTCTCATTTACATGAAAAAAGGACGAAATTATATCAACTTATCTTGATTTCTTATTCTCAATAAGAGGCTCGAAAAAAAAAAAAATTATTTAATAGAGACAAGCTAAAATTATGTTACAAAAAGACAGGACGTAAGAGATGGGTTTAGCTTTCCATGAAATAATGTCGCTACAAATAAATCAACGTTTAATAACGACGGTACACGTTATTCAGAGAGAATAAATGCAGTGTAATATATTTTCAGCCGTAACTCCTTCCCATCCCCCTTCCCCCTCTATGTAGAAAGGAAAGTGCTAATCCTGCTCTTTGTGTAAGTGAATGCAATAATGAATTAATTTAAATTATTTGAATATTGAACTCGTTAGTCATTTCAAAACAAATTAATATTAAATTGATTTTTTTTTTTAACATTAAACCCATTAACCGTATTCTTGTAGCGACTAGCAGGTTCGATATTCAAATAATCGGTTCATTAATGTAATCTTGAGGGGTACACATCACTTGGTTTGACTGTAACTGGAAAGCTAAAATAAGCTGCTAGCATTATTGAATCTAGCCCAAAAACCGTATTAAACACTTGAGCGGTGTTAATTTCAATATTTTCTCAATGGTTCATTTCAATGTCTCTCGGCCGCTTGTCACCTGCTCTTGGACTATCTTTCAGAGGCCTCAGCATATTGTGAAAAAGAAATGGATTTACTACATAAGGAACATTAGTTATCAATAACGCTATCACCAAAATGTTCGGCAGTACATGTGTGTGGTCGAAGTTTCCAAGAAATATCGCTACGGGAAAATAAATCAAAATGGGCAACTTAGAAACTAGAAAAACAACGCAGATCTTGTAAGTCAACCATATTAGTTTGTTTTCTTGGCGTCTGTGATGACTGTTTGATTCTGGCAAGGGTGACGAACGCAGTCTTTTTACAATGCGCAGTGCTGTGACCACAATAATTAGCACAGAGGCCACGTTAGAGAATTTCGATAAAATAGTGATGTAAACGAAAATGGGTTCTTCAGCTTTTGATATTTTCGGAACAATGTCACATCCTTTGAATTGTTGTTGGCTAGCTGATTTGAAGATTATGGGCGAGGTTAAAACCAGAGTCCCGATCCATGACACAGCTATTACTTTGGTGATATTGTCTCTGGCCATGCGTCGCTTGAATGGACGTAAAACACAGTCTTGTCGGCCGATCGCCATCAATGATAAGGTCATAGCATTGATTATATTACAGAAAAAACCACTTGGCACAAGAACATGACAAGCAAGCTCAACAGACACCGGTATGTCCCAAAGAAGAATTGCTGTCAAGGCTAAACGAGAAGGCAAATTCAACAGTGAAGAAAAGATTCCATTGACCGCAAGACTGCCGAATAAATAATGTGGAACCTTGCGTAAGTCTGAACGCTTTCTCAGTAAAAAGCAAACTCGTGCGTTTGCAAAGAAAGCAATCAAACTGCCGATCGATAACATCATAATACTGGCAACCGCTGTGGCCGGGGCGACTGGTAATGTATAGTCACTGCTTGAAGCGGAGCCGTTCATTTCGACAACTCTAATTTTAGTTCTTCTTGTTGAGGAGTACAGTCTAGATCTTGCGCCGCTTGAGTGGAAAATCTGTTGGTTGCCTTGGAAAGAAGCTCATTTAACCTTATCTGTTCGCACCTGTTCTTAATCTAAGAAAATGTTAGAATTAACTTTTAATTTTAAGAGTTCGAAAATCGTGCACGGAATCATTGTTTAATTCATGGGTCAGTACTTGCGACTGAATTAAGTATAGTTGTTAAAAAATATTGAAAACAAAACAAACAAACAAACAAAAAACTGGAAACGTTAAATTAATTTTCTCTTGTAACTCAAATTAGATTTAGAAAAAAACCTTTAAGCAAAAACAAAATCGATCCCGCCAAAAAATTAAGCACAGGGTTTCGTTGCGTCAACACTTCATTTTTCTTATTCTCAAACAACTGAATATCAAGATGAATTTAAAATGACCAAATTAAAAATCACGTGAAGAAAAGATAGTACGAAACAGAAGATAAAGCTTTTCATGGAAGAATAAAGCCACAAAGAGATTAACGGCTGATAACAGCGGTAAATGTTGTCCTGTGTAAATTTATGATGCGTAATTACTACTTTCAATCCTACACCGAACAAACGCGCTGGGGGAAATGAGATTCTTCTGTTCGTTAAAGTGACTAGTCAATATTACAATTCTCTGTAGTTTCATTAAATTGGTCAGCAAACATAAGACTAGAATTATAATGAAAAGTACATAGATTGTCTCAATTAAATATTGCAAAATTAATTTTACTCTTTGAATATGAACAATAAATAGAAGCCGCTAGTTGGAATTTTTTGGGTAGAATTAGAACGAGTAAAATTGCTTGGAAGAGTTAATCCTTTTTTTGAGCTTGATCAGAAACTAAATTGCTTATGCTAATGAGGCCAATATTACAAGTTAAATGTGTGAACTGCGGAGAAAGATATGAAGACATGATTGATCATCGCAGTTATACACACAGCTTAAGCAGTTGTGAAATTATTTAAAAAAAAAAAAAAAGATTTCATATAAGGTTGTGCAAACATAGTTATAATGTACATTGCTGTCTTTGGAATGTCCTGCATTTGTCCACATTGATGATGCATGTATACATATGGCATCACCAGTTTTGTGGTGTGTACCAGCTAGACGTAAATGATAACTTGATAAGCAAAATAGCTAGGATCAGAACGCCTGCTCCAACTGGCTGCGTTTGTTAAGCAAGCGACCAAACTGGCGATCGATAAGACCGTTGTACTATTGACCGCTGTACTATTGACCGCTGTGCCCGTGGTGAGTGGAAATAAATAGTCGTTGTTTGAGGTCGATCGATTCATTTGAACAACCCTGAATTCTCAGTTCTTCTCGAAGACCTTTCCTCCTTCAGAGCAACATCCTGCCCTGGAAAGAAACTCTTTTCTCCTTACATGTACGTTGCTGTTTTCTTCTTATCCTAAAATAGTAATGATAAAAACAAACAAACAAACAAACAAAAACAAAAACAAAAACAAAATCCCGGAAATTATAGTATTAATTTGTAATTAAAAAAGTTCGATAAATTGTGCATGAAATCATAGTTCTTGGATCAAGGCGATTTTTTGTCGGCGATATTTTCGGACTAAACATCAATCATTCAGAAAAAAAAAAATACTACAGAACAAAATCAACAAAAAAGAAATGAAAATGACATTCCTATTTTCCTTTGTAACTCAAAGAGAAGGACGAATAGGAGTATGGAAATTTGCCGATCCGTGCCATTTTTTCGCCAAATCCGTCGATCCTGCGACATTTTCGTTAAAATCCGGAACTGCATTGTTTAAAAAAAAAGTTCTGTGGCGTATTTCACTCTAACAGCATGCAAGATGTTTGCTTTTAGTGTCCTTCTTTTCGTGGGTGGGTGGGGTACTACTTTATACAAGTCTTACCGGTATTTACAGCGCCAAGGAACATTAGAGTTTAAAGTCGTATTTTTCTCAAATAGGTTATACATTTCGACCATTTTGCCCTACTGTAGGGTATAGTTTGTGCGTACTTTTTATTATAATTAGATATTTAAGACCGAATTTACCAGAGGACCAGGTAGGGGTGATACATGCCATCTCTCCTTTTTGGATGAAACTTTGCCAGATTGAAGGTACTACCCAACAACTCTAAAAGACAAAGTGGGCCGGCTTTGTGATTTTTCCTGTGGGAGTTAGACTACCCCCCCCCCCCCCTGGTTTTTCGCCCAAAATCCCAAAAATGTCACTAAAATAAGCATCAAATTTAAACACCGCTCCTGCTTACAGAATACATTGAATTTTATTGGTATTTCACACAAATAAAGATTGGACCTATCTTAGTTCACACCGGGAATTTCAAGTCATTTGAAGTGACAGGTGCCAATCAAGGAATGTTATTTCCTACCCATGTCACGCAACATTTAGCTATAAGGCAAATTAGCTCAAATTCTGACTCAAATATTGCTTAAGTCCACCTCGGTGGCCTCATGGTTAGTGCGCTCGTCTCCGGATCGAGCGGTCCGGGTTCGAGTCCTGGCCGGGGACATTGTGTTGTGTTCTTGGGCAAGACACTTTACTCTCACAGTGCCTCTCTCCACCCAGGTGTATAAATGGGTACCGGCGAACTTAATGCTGGGGGTAACCTTGCGATGGACTAGCATCCCATCCAGGGGGGAGTAGAAATACTCCTAGTCGCTTCATGCTACAGAAACCGGGATAAGCTCCGGCCTGATGGGCCACTTGGCTCGCATGCAGACTTGACCTTGACCCACTTTTCTAAATCAAAACTAATGCCTGATGAAATCAAGAATAAGATTTTTGGCATCTGTTATTTTTTGGTAACAAAAGCTGTTCAAACAACATGACAAGAGGCTAGTTTTAACAAAGAGACAAGGGCGAAATCTAAAAATATTAGATATTATATAATCAGTTTATCAAAGTTATTTCTATGTTAATGTCATTAACAAAGTCTTTGAATATTAGTTAGGGCAATGGAAGTTCAATGAATGCAAAACTCTTTGCAATATCCCGCAACCCTCGGATGTACAAGGGGGTGTGGGGGTTGGGATGCCATCCCCCACTAAGGTATTTTCAAAATTTTGAAGACGGTTTACTCTAAGGGGCTGAAACTTTCAGTAGCTGTTCATTCATCCTTCACGAATATTTTGATATTTCAATTGTGTGTCTATTATTTTTATGTTTCCATAGCAGTCCCTAGTTTCATGTAGGTTTGGCCAAAAATCAACTTTTTTGACCTAATTCTGTATTTTTTCCCAGTTTTGTTCATCAAATTCCAGAAATTCACCAATATGTACATTTCATAAGCATTTTAGCGTGACTTTGTATCAATTTCCGTTATTTCTTGACTTTTCAAGAAAAAAGTAAAATCCAAGATGGCGGATTCAAGATCAGGGGTCAAATGACGTCATTTGTCATCATAAGACGTCACAACCAACAAATATGGTATCATTTTGTAGAACAAGCTCAGGGCTATATAATCAATGTAAATTTATTTCGCTGTGCCTAAACAGAACGTAAACCAAAGAGGGTTCCATCCATTTCCCCTTCTACCACGGTGGGGGTGCTAGTTAGCTTGTACATCCGAGGGTTAAAATAACAGTGCAAAACACCTCAATTCTATTTGTACAATTTAAATGTTGGAATAAAGGGCCGTGATATTTAAATTCTAAAACATTGACTAATTAGATGAGAGTTTTTCTGGGCAAATCTCACTTTTTAGATTACCTTTGAAACCCTGCTCGATCATCACGCGCTGGTCACATGCTTGATGTTGCAATTGATTATTGTCAACTCTTACTTTACACTCGGCATACAAACTCATCAATCCTGAGAAGTATTATTTGCTGACATTATTGTTTGCCCACATATATTAACTCTTGAGCTCACCCAATGAATATTCATTTCATGCGAATCGAGTTAAAAAACATCTATGATTTTTTTTTTACTTTGCTGCATCAGGCAGGCAAGTAAATCTTAATTGGTATAAAGATAAACATTGTGCATATAATTTTGAAAGCATGGGAACAAGAACCAAAGACCTTGATCAGCAGCAAAAAATATCACCAAGTGATAATTAATAGTTTGTTGTTGTTATTATTATTATTTATCATATTTATTTATATTTATTGTTGTTATTTATTATTTATTACCACTGCGCAAGGGATTTCAATCTCTATTTGCAGAGATGTGCACAATCCAATGATAAGAATGGCTTCGATGTTTTGCTCAATTGTAACTTTTTGGAAAGAAAAGCTCAACAATACCAGATGTTACCTTTGTTCTCATCTCATCTACTCACTTGCCAGCCTTAGAGAGTGTACAGGCATTAAGATCGTCAGATAAGATTTCAGAGGTCCACAGGCTGGAAAGGACCACGGTGACAGAAGAATTGCCACAGTGCAGAGCCATGTGCGTTGTAACATAAATGAAGGCTACGACATTAAAAGTGCTAGTGATATCCAATGGCGGGTTGAAGGGTGTCAGGCATCAATAATATTGTTAAGACTCAAGAGTCAGGCCAGACCATGAAGCACCCAATGTCTGGGATTCTGTCTCTAAATTTTGGAGGTTTGAAAGTGTAGAAGGCTTATGATATGGGCCCTGGTAAACGTTTCACACCTGCACATAAGGAATGGATTTGGAAGACCTCAAGGGCCTACAGACTTATGCATAGAGCAGCCCTTAAATTTACTGCAAGAAAGACTGCTACTTTTACAGCCAAGAGTTTGACGTGTCAGCTCCAACAGCCTCCGTCTAGGCATAGTTAATAGAATGGGATTATTATGATTCTCAAAAAAGTTCTTTGTGGTATGTTTTTGTTCTCTTTTTTGGCCTTGACCGTGCACAAAACACAATTGTTGTATACTATTGACCCAGTAACTGACCAATAGAAACGTTTTGGTTACGTAATTCATGCATAGTGTATGGGCACAAAAAATATTTTGCACGGTCGTGGACCTTCTAACACAAATCATCTTCGTTTGCTCCTTTGATGTTTGCCGGGCTTCACAACCATTCCTATCTATTAACTATGGTCTAGGACCTCGCAATCTATTGAAGAAGAGTCCCAAGTTGTCAAAGCTACAAGAGTGTATTCCTCCTACCCTGAAGAGGGATTCACAAAAGCATACCAATCTTTTGCAGTCTGCAGAGACACATGGATGCGGGTAAACACCTAAAGAAGTTAGAGAGAGAGAGAAACGGCATAGACAGCATCAAGACAAAATGGGCTGAGATCCCCAACGTCCTTTAGTGATCATGATCCACATGAGAAATCTCAAAGGGATGGGTCTGAAAACATCACGAAGAGGAACCCGCTTTTCTGAGAAAGTGAACATATATCCGAAAAGAACATTCTTGGAAGGTGAGGGGACAGGACGAAAGTGTAGTGAATGAGTGCAGTAAGATGAGACTGTGCAAAACAGTAGTGGCAGGAAAATGTCCAGCAAAGAAGAGTAGCTTGCTGCAGATCAAATAGCCCAGTACTTCAGCATGTTGTCTGTAATGTTCAGAAGTGGCCGACTAGCTATACACCAGGCTGATCTGAGTCCGTCTCAAGATGAAGCAGAAGAGATCTTGACCAGGCTTGCAGTATGAAGACAGTACTACTTGCCAGGTACTTTACCATCCACCATGTAGAATATGTAATACAGTGTTGTGACCAGAAAAAAACAAATCATTTATTTCACAGGGCTATGGAGCTACGGATATACGCTGGAGGTTACTGAACAGAAAAGAAAACGATGGCCAAGAGCCAATCAAGCTTCTTGAGTGCCTAGAAAAATTAAAAAGTTCAACCGGGCCAAACCTTGCTAAACCTAAGGCACTGGTGCCGTGTTGTCATGTGTGCTCGCTTGGACCCTAGGTTTTAGATAATTTCAGCTACTAGATAATTTCTACTAGATAAGTTTTAGATAATTTCAGCTTCTTGAGGCTTAATTTTCCCCTAGAATTGCAATTTTTTCACACATCTCCTTACTCGCAGACATGCGATTATTTACAATGTTTTGTGCTAACATCTTTCAGGTATAACCTTTATCTGCGGTTAATTCAGTATAGGAACTTTCAGAAGAAAAACGCATTTTCATAAAAGCTAGCTAAAGCTCAATCTTACAGTTCAAGTATTATATAAAACTGCACGTGTTTACCAAGATTTACTTGTATGCCTGATGCAGCAAAATGAAAATTTCAAGGGTTTTTTGAACTCGGAATGAGAGCAAACAATAATTTCAGCAAAGAATACTTCTCAGGATTGATGAGTTTGTATGCCGAGTGTACAGTAAGAGTTGACATTAATCAATTACAAGATCAAGTGTTTGACCTGTGATGATTGAGCAGGGTTTCAAGAGTAATCTAAAAAACAAGATATTCCGAGAAAAACTCTCATCTAACTAGTCAATGTTTTAGAATTCAAACATCACGGCCGTTCATTCCCATATTTAGATTGTACGAATAAAATTTAGGTGTTTTGCACTGTTATTTAACCCTTGGGCGTACAAGGTAACTCGTACCCCCACTGTGGTATAAAGGGGAAATGGAAGGAACCCCCTCTGATTTTTGTTTTATTAACGCACAGCGTACTAAACTTACATTGATTAGATAGCCCTGAGCTTGTTCTAAAAAAATTATACCATATTCAATGGCTGTGATGTCATAATGTCAAATGACGTCATTTGACCCGCCATCGTGGATCTGCCATCTTGGATTTTCCTTTTTATTTAAAAAGTCAAGAAATAATGGAAATTGATACAAAATCAAGCCAGAATGCTTATGAAATGTACAAATTGGTGAATTTCTGGAATTTGATGAACAAAACTGGAAAAAATACAGAATTATGTCAAAAAAAGTTGATTTTTGGCCAAACCTACATGAAACTAGTGGTTGCCATGAAAACATAAAAAAACTGATGGACACACAGCTGACATATCAAAATATCCGCGAAGGATGAATGAACAGCTGATGAAAGTTACAGTCCCTTAGAATAAATCGTCTTCTCAAAATTTTGAAAATACGTTATTGGGGGGATGACATCTATCCCCCATCCCCTCTTGTACGTCCGAGGGTCACGGGATATTGCAAAGAGTTTTGCATTCATTGAACTTCCACTGCCCTAACTAATATTCAAAGACTTTGTTAATGACAATAACATAGAAATAACTTTGATAAACTGATTATATAATATCTAATATTTTTAGATTTCGCCCTTGTCTCTTTGTTGAAACTAGCCTCTTGTCATGTTGTTTGAACAACTTTTATTACCAAAATATATCAGATGCCAAAAATCCTATTCTTGATTTCATCAGGCCAAGGGTGACACTAAACTGTGATGAAATTAGTTTTGATTTAGAAAGTTGGACTTAAGCAATATTTGAGTCAGAATTTGAGCTAATTTGCCTTACAGCTAAATGTTGCGTGACATGGGTAGGAAATAATATTCCTTGATTGGCACCTGTCACTTCAAATGACTTGAAATTCCCGGTGTGAACTAAGATAGGTCCAATCTTTATTTGTGTGAAATACCAATAAAATTCAATGTATTCTGTAAGCAGGAGCGGTGTTTAAATTTGATGCTTATTTTAGTGACATTTTTGGGGAGGGTAGTCTAACTCCTAAGGGAAAAATTACAAAGCCGGCCCACTTTGTTTTTTAGAGTTGTTGGGTAGTACCTTCAATCTGGCAAAGTTTCATCCAAAAAGGAGAGATGGCATGTATCACCCCTACCTGGTCCTCTGGTAAACTCGGTCTTAATGATTGTTGTCATTCATATCTCAAGAAGCCGAGGTGCAATTAACATCGGGAGTTCGAGGCCCTTCTCAAATGTTTATCCAGACAGACAGGGAGTTTCTAGGTGGGGTCTGGTCTGAGATAAGGTATCGATTTTCGGTGTGGTCTGAAAGGGGGAAGGGAATAATCGCATATTTTGGGCTTTTGATATCGAATGCAACTACAGCATTATCTAAAGAACCGATAAACTGCACATGAAAGAACCTTTATGACGATGTCGTGCTATTTCGATTTTTTTTTAATTCAAACAAAATAATTAAACCAGGAGGTAACCAGGATTTTTCAAAGGAAGCGGGGGGGAGGTCATACTGTGTCAAAGTGAGGGTACTTGCCAGATTATCATGTCATTTTCGCCACCTATTGTAGGTTGTTTGCATAAGAAAAAGCTTTCAAAAGGGGGGTCACGGGCACCCCAGGACCCCCCTAGCTACACCCTTGTAAGCCTCACTGCTCGATTTATTACGCCGAATTTTGTAAATACGCGAAGTTTCACGAGAAACCGCTGCAAACACATGGAAGTATGAAAGCCCAAACTTTCCAAATTGTACAAAGAAATGTATGCTAAGGCCAATGGCTGCGCCCTAGCTTACATTCCTTTGTGAAAATTGGCAGGTTTGATGGCCCAGGTGTTGACACGGTCAGATATCCTATGGCCAATTTTTAAGGCCCATTGCTGTTTTTCTTGATACAGACCAACCAAAGCCGACAAACAATTAGTTTTTATATATTATTGTTTTCTTTTTATGAAACTGTCAAAATTGATATCAAAAGATTTTGAAACTGGGCGAAAATGCGTAGAATAAAAATATATTCAAAAACCGCAATTAAGCGTCAGTCAAAGTCGAGGACAAACGTTTTTAAAAGTACGGATCGTGAAGAACGCAATTGAAAGCAGGTAAGCTTTTTTTAAGTTTTCGTTTTATAAAGCTGCAAAAGTTTACAAAGAAGCGTCAAGTTCAGTAGTCCCTGAAGGTAATGTGAATGATCCGTAACTTAGGGGCCGTAATTTATACTCTAAACATACATTTGTCCGGGACGTGAGAAGCAATTTTAAATATACCCCATGTAAAATGTTGAAACATTAGTTGTAATAAACTACCTGTAATAACCAATAATTATTTTGCGCAACTTATTTTCATTAATTATTCCCCAAGAGTTTTTGTTACGTGAATCTGCAGAACTGTTTAAGTTTGATAGTAGCTTGAAAATTTTTATATTTTACGAAGATACTTTGCGCTGATCGGCTCTTAGCTAGCGTCGCCCAAATAGCAGAGGCTATACCAAAGATAATGTTATCACTGACGTCACCTATTGTTATTAATATACCAATCAGAGAACTATTGACTGGTGAAACAAAGAATTCTTTTGTTTAATGTTTTGAACCTCTAAATAACGAGAACAATGCTTGTAAACAAATATCTTCCCTATACAAGAAATAAAATACCACTCTTGGGTTAATTTAACTTCAAACAATGGTACATGACTTACCAATGGTGTACACATTGTGAAAAAATGCTTATGTATACTTTTAATTAGAGATCTTCCGGGCTTGAATTGGGGAGATACTTGAATGATCATTGTGCGAAATTTAATTCAAGCGGATTGGAGAGCAGAAAGTAGCATTGTTTGTTTTACTGAGTTTCACAGCGAGGCTTTATTAGCTACATGTATGTTTTAAATCATTATTGCTGCAGAAATGCCTGGCCTGATTCTGAGAAATTCCTAAATGAGGGTCGTACAGGGGGGAGGGGGGGGGGGGAGGGGGAAGGGGTTTCTGACACGGCTCACGAACGGAAAAAATAGGGAATCACGAATCACGGATATCAAAACTTCATTTTCACGAATCACGAAAATAAGCAAGTAGTATATTCTTTTTAATAACCTGCTCTTACACTAGGAAAAGTGTTTGAAGAAAGCAAAATCATGAAAGGCTTAGTCAAGGCTCCATATTGGAAACCGCATACCTAAATCACTCTCGATAGACGATTCTAACCATTCAGAGGACTCGCGCCTCAAAATCACGAGGAATAGAGTGCTGAAATCACAAATATCGGTTAATAATTCAAGGTCTTCACCGGTCACGCAAAACCTTCAGGTCACGGACCACAAAGAATAATTTCTTCTGGTGCATTTCTTTAAGAAAATCCAAGATTGGATTCTTAAATCCGAAAGAATCCGAAAACAGATTTTGCTTTTCTTTTCTAAACAATTCTTCGGTTCCTTTGACGCAACCACGATCCGAGTGATCCTGGGCTGATCTGTTTAGTAAAGAAACGCAAAATCCGCTTTCAGATTCATTCGGATTTAAGAATCCAATCTTGGATTTTCTTAAAAGAAACGCACCCTTAAACTCACGTTTCACGGAAAATAAAATCAGCTAATCACGTATCACGAGAATACCCCTGTGCGACCCTCCTCAATGACAGTTCTCTTCTTACTTGTTCAGCAGATCTGTTAAATTGTCACACCTGCTGAGTTTTCAAGTTGTTTTTTAATGAGACTAATCAGCCGTTACGATTTAGGGATGTCAGTAGATAATTTATTCTAGGCATCCTGTCTCCAGTGGACATCAAGAAAGTGTCTTTTGATCTCTCACACAGTGTATGAATTTCATGAGAGGTGACAATATCCTGCACGAATGAAACTCCTGAATCAATACGGAATTAATAAAACGGGAAAGAAAGGCCACAGTTTACTTTAATTATTCTTTTGCGCAAGGTAAGGAATGATGAAGAAATGTCAGTTATTATCCTGTTAGCATTTACTGTGTCTTTATTTCTCGACCGTTTAGCAGGTAGTTAAATTTAGTAAAGGTATGAGAGCGAGTGTATTAAGGATTTACAACAGGATGATATTTGAAAATTCTCGCAAAATTGCTCGAGCTCAATTAACCGAGTGCAATATGAAAGAAATATGACTGAGAAAATCACAAAAGCGTTTGTATTTTCTGTAGAATTGATAAAGTTATAACTTGGCCTACTCTTAGCCAATCGCAATGAAGTAATTTTTGCTTGCAGTCATACGCCCGTCTAAGTTGGGTGAAACAACGATCCTTGCTGAAGTCTTTGTTTACAGAGAAGACATCGTATCATGATAGATACGCCACTAACTTCAAACATTCAAAGAGCGGGTAAAACTTTGTAATTGGTGAACATTTTGGTTCTCTGGGTGAAATAGCTAAGGAGAAATTGACTGCCAACACCGCAAAATGTCTGGGTGGCAATGAGCATACGCATTCATTCATTCTTAAGGCCTAGGCCACGCAAAAGGTTTTCAGTACATCCCATTGAAAATGCTTGGGACAGTTACCCGCACCATCCAATATTCAGGACTGAGATCTTTGTAGCTTGATCAGAAACTAAATTGCTAATGAGGCAAAAATTGTGAACAAATATTCCCCTTTTGCATAATTAGGCTTGTAAGTAGGTTAAGCTTGAGACGACTTCCCGTGGTAAATAATAAATACTTATGAAAGTGTTTTACCAGAAGAAAACAAAGCAAGACAAAAATAAATCATGTGATGCAGTTCAGATGAACGTTAATACGTTGACTACAATTTTGTTCCCAACTCGGGATTCACCGACCAACTCGGTGAATTCAACTGCAGCTGTCTTCCAGGATTCTATGGGCATCGATGCGAAAAAGGTTCTTTCTTTTATCTTATTCCTTGTATTAAGCTAAACTGATTTGCAATCAAAGTTCAGGGGCACCAGTTTACAGAGCTTGGCGTGCTATGTTACGTTCACTATCCTATTTCCATATTTTCGCCTTTCTCTTCATGCGCTAACTGCAGGTCCTATGATTTCCATTTCCCAGTTAAATCACTATATCCATATTAAGATCCTTCTCGAATAAGAGCTATAGTCGAGAATAGACTTTCTTTCGAAAAAAACATTTATTATTCAATAGGATTTTTTTTTAATTTTAAAAATTTAGTTTGTTCATTGTGTTACTGCTGTGTTGCTGTGTTACTAATGCGAACATTTCTGTTATGTAACTGATTTGTCACTGATGTGTTAGTATATATTTTGCTGTAACATTAGTTGCTACTGTTACTGCTGTGTTACTGTTGTGTAACTGTTGTGTTACTGCTGTGTTACTGCTGTGTTACTGTTGTGTAACTGTTGTGTTACTGCTGTGTTACTGCTGTGTTACTGCTGTGTTACTGCTGTGTTACTGCTGTGTTACTGTTGGGTTACTGTTGTGTTACTGACGTGGTACTGCTTTGTTACTGCTGTGTTACTGCTGTGTTACTCTTGTGTTACTGTTGTGATCCTGCAGTGTTACTGCTGTACTACTGTTGGGTTAAAGCTGTGTTACGGCTGTGTTACTGCGGTGGTACTGCTGTGCTACTGCTGATTTAATGCAGTGTTAATGTTGTGTTACTGTTCTGTTACTATTGAGTTACTGCTGTTTTACTGCTGTGTTACTGTTGTGTTACTGTTGTGTTATTTTTGTGTTACTGCTGTGTTACTGTTGTGTTATTTTTGTGTTACTGCTGTGTTACTGTTGTGTTACAGCTGGATTACTGCTGTGTTGCTGCTGTGTTACTGTTGTGTTAGTGCTGTGTTACTGTTGTGTGACTGCTGTGTTGCTGTGTTACTGCTGTGTTACTGTTGTGTTACTGTTCTGTTACTTCTTTCTTACCGCTGTATTAATGTTTTGTTACTGTTGTGTTATCGTTGTGTTACTAGTGTGTTTTTACTGTGTTATCGTTGTGTTACTGTTGTGTTACTGCTGTGTTACTGTTTCGTTACTGCTGTGTTACTGTTGTGTTACATGCTGTGTTATTCTCGTGTTACTGTTGTGTTATTGCTGCATTACCGTTGTGTTACAGCTGTGGTACTCTTGTGTTACTGCTGTGTTACTGTCGTGTTACTGTTGTGTTACTGTTGTGTTACTGCTGTGTTACTATTGTGTCATTGTTGTGTCACTGTTGTGTTACTGCAGTGTTACTACTGTGTTACTGTTGTGTTACTGCTGTGTCACTGTTGCGTTACTGTTGTGTTTTTGCTCTGTTACTGTTTTGTTACAGTTATGTTACTGCTTTGTTACTGTTTTGTTACTGTTGAGTTACTGCTGTGTTACTGCTTTGGCACTGTTGTGTTGCTGGTGTGTTGCTGTTTTGTTACTGGTGCGTTACTTCTCTGTTACTGTTTTGTTACTTCTGTGTTACTGCTGTTACTATTTTGTTTCTGTTGTGTTACTGCTGTGCTATTATGGTTATACTGTTGTCTCACTGCTTTGCTACTGTTGTCTTATTGTCGCGTAACTGCTGTTTACCGCCTTTTTACCGTTGCTGTTAGTTACGGCTGCATTTATGCAGAATTAAGATTGTCTTTCTTCTCTAATACTGTTGTTACTGTAGTGTTTCTGCTGTGTTAATTACTAATGTGTTGGTACTTTTTTACTGCTTTGATCCTGCGCTACTGTTTTAATTTTCGCTTTTAGTGTTGTGTTACCGCTTCTATGTTATTGTTGTTTCTCTCCGTTACTGCTGTGCTATGGACCCTTTATAAATGGCGCCTAAATTTGAATAACAAAACCTATACATCCTAAGCTTCACATTCATGTGAAAAATGCTTTGTCTGGTAGCATGAGTGCGAGACTAAGGATGTATAAACTATTGTTATTCAAATGCAGGCGTCATTTATGCGAAGGATCTATTGCTTAGCGCCTTGTTTGCCAGACACAATTGTGATTAGTCCTTTTTTATTCTAGGTTTGTTTTCGCATTCGGCTGTAATAGTGGGAATGAATCTTACCAAAGTCGCCTTTCTCAGTTCCTGGCGCCTTCCGTTGGATTGAACTATCGGTGGGTGCTGTGTTACCGCGCCTCCACTCACGGCTGGGCTGGCAGTACTTTTCACGGCAGGTGTGATGGGAAAAATAACATGGTTACCATCATCAAAAATGGACAGTACTTGTTTGGAGGATATACTAACGTTTCCTGGGGTATTATATATTTGCTGTTTTAAGCTCAAGTTATACAATGTTTTTCAGACCAGAAATTAAATTGTAGATTATCGAGCTTTATTTTTATATAATTAGTAACACGAGTTTAGGAATAAATTAAAGGTTAAAGAAGGTTTTAAAAGTTGTCTTTTCTCTGTGATATATGTGTTGTGCACTCCTGGCGTTAACATCACAGAACTTGTTAATATTTTCAACCTCTAATTGACTGGTTCTTAGGTGTTTTTTCCCCGTGATCAATATTTGCCTGAATGTTCTTAATTTTCAGAGTCCAGTGGTGGTTATGGTTCCACTTCCAATAGGTGAGCTCTAGTGGCTACCTGACCAAATAAAGAGTGTAAGCTGCGATGGAAGTACCTTCCTATTTTGTGAGTTTGAAAATGCTTCTATGCGCCTCATGCTCTTGCAACCGCGATAAGCTCTGGCATACCTAAACATTTTGCTATGCTATGAACACGAGATGCTATGGGCAAGATAATTATTTGTTTGATTTTTTTTTTTTTTTGTCACGGTTGTTGTTGTTTTATTATGACGATGTCAACAACATAACTCTTTGTTTTATCAGTCAATAGTTTTAGAGGCCACAAAAGCGTTTGCAGTGGTTTCATGGTGGTGGCAGTTGGCGTCATAATTGTTGGGCTGTGATTTCAGTGGTGATTACAGTGTATACGGAGAACATATAATTTGTAAGCCCTTTGAGGGTTGATCGCATTGAGATTCTTCGTTTACTGGTTGGCAAATTAACAACAATACATATAGGTGACGACACTGCTGGCGTCATGGTTAGTGCGCTCGGCTCCGGATCGAATGGTCCAGGCACTATTCCTGGTCAGGGACGTTAGGTTGTGTTTTGGAGAACGACACTTTACTCTCTAAATCCAATTCCTACAAAATGTATGCATAGCAGGGAAAGGGGGGGGGGGAGGTATCCCTTCGATGGACTTGCATCCCATTCAGGGTGAGAAGAAATACTGCTAGTTTTTTCATGCTCAGGGAACCGGAGATAGGCGCCGGGCTGATGGACAACTTGACTCTCACGCATACTTTACTACTGATATCTTTGTCATAAACGGAGACTTGCGCACGAAAGTTTGGGAATAAAACGGCACTTGAAAAGTGTGGATAGGTGTTGTCGCTAGCAGTCCACTTTTTAGTATGATTTTTCTCGTATTTTACGGCATTCGTGCTGGTTTCTTGGTGTGCCACACCAAATGAACCTGGGTACTTACCATTTACATGGGAAAACCGGAAATTCTAGTTGGAAAATCAAATGGTTCGCGCCATTCCGTTTGGGAAGCTTCAGAAAATATGGGCCGTGATTTGAGG
>NW_028301563.1:18265000-18347500 GCF_042242905.1 Orbicella faveolata
CAGATAAACATTCCGAGAATTCAATGAAACGGTCATCTTACACAGTTTTTCACTCAACCCTGCTAACTTTATCCCTCTGGCTGCCAAGACCACTATACGGGCCTTCCCTCTATCATTGTTTTTTCCTGGAACTCGGGGTTTATTAAGTAGAGGCGTTAATATCGTTTTCTTTTTCAGGAAACGTCATGTCACACATCATTTCCAGTTTATAAGTCACGTGATCTGAAAGCAAAGAACAATAATAATCAAATAAAAGCAAATAATAAAAGTAATAAAAAGTCTGTTTTCTTTTAAAAAATTACCGAGGGAGATCTGAAGTAAAGGGAAACAGACATCAGAAGTAAGTACACGAGAGGAAAATTGGGGAAGGGTGCATTTCCTGAGAATGTCGCAATCTGCACTAATTTGTCCCAGTTCAGATACTTTGTGGACGACTGATTTCGTCAGAAAACTAAAAAAATAAAAAATAAATATAATAAAAAGAAAGAAAAAAGAAAGAAAAGCTATCCGATAAGTGCCTTGGCCTGGACGAATCACTTCGTCTGACTAGCCATTCACAAGGTTCTATCGCAAGTTACGATCAATTTCAATTGTCTTCTTATTTCAGCTGTTTTTATATCTTTTCGCCCAGTGGTGATAAGTACAAATGAAGCACTGAAAAGTCGAATCAACCTATCGTTCACATCTTTTCTCAAAGCAATCTTAGTAAAGCAGTGACGTTTAACGTCAAATTATTATGTCCATCCCCAGTGTAATATCTTCTGTCCGTTTTCATTAGGCTATTTTCACTCGTTGTTCCTCGCGTGCTCGTGTTCCCACCACCTGATCATGACTAACCTTTGCAAAAAATAAGTCGGGTCCTCTTAATGGTAAGGTAGTTTGAATGCAAAATAACTGTCAACTTACTGACAAAGCGAAGAAAACTTGGCGGAGCCACTTTATATCGAACAAAACCGAAATAAACTGGGATCCCTGCGGAAACGAACAACACACAGTAAAATGATTGCTGCGGAGCCTCGTAGAACGGCGCAAACACCAAATACGATGCAACGACGACCATGATAATTGGAATTGGTAACCACACCTATAGAAAGAGAAAATTAAAATGGCCCAGTTCATGATATGATACTCTATCAAACTGATAACAGTTGCAAGAATAAGTAAAATGACTATTTCATTGAGATCATTTCCAAACCAAATGGACTAAGTAGAAAACGGTTCGTCAACAAGAAGGCAAACAGATTCAACTCGATTCAGTTCGATTCGACAAGACACGGCACGATCCGTCGTCCTTCTTGTGGTCGAACCGACTTGCCAGATTAGGTTCTCGAGCTTGGGTTACTCGACGCGATTGTCAGTGAGTCGAATCGTCTATTCCCATTCATGATGCGTCTCAGTCTGATGTATTGGGCAAATTAAATTAGGGGAAATGTTCTCCATTCCCTTACTGTTACTACTCTCTAACTGTTACCTTGTACGGTCGCACGGCTTCCGGTCTTTTATACCTCAGCCAAAGAATGCCGGAGATTGAAAGTAAATAGCTCAACCAGGTGAAGAATCCAAAATAATTCAAGAGTACTTCAAAGGAAGATGTTTCAGGAATCAGCATCACACATGAAATGAAAGCCTAAATGAAGCAAAGAAATGACGTAAGAACAGTTATCATAAACCTTTAGAGGTGTCTCATGTCCAAACGAGACCTTTGAAAGCTACAAGTCAAAAGGTATTTGATCGTTTGCCCTCGAAATTAGACAGTACTTAGCTAGTTTGACATATAAACAACAAAAAAGATTTCCGCGAATTTTTTCTTTGGAGATATTTTCTAATGTACACTACCTGACCGACTAAAGCTTAGCAAAGTAAACAGCCTTCGAGGAAAAACGAACCGAACTCTACACCACTCTGGCCTGCTCCAGTCACCGGCTTTTTTTTTTTTTTTCGCGCTATGCCTCATCAGTTGGGACACTTTTCGCAAATTAAGTACTCTGTTACTTTATATCAACAGCAAATGGAACGCTCAGCTGCTAATTATCCACTTGAAGGAAAAAATTAAAAGGTAAAATAAGAACTTTAGAAAAGCAGACTTCACGAGCGCTGAGTAAGCATTAGCCCTGAGTTGTTCGAGCAATGCAAACAGTAACGACTTAGTATAGATCTGGAGCTTTCAAGAGGCTTGCAATAAAGGACAGTCTCGTATGGTTCTTGTTTTCAGCAAGAACATAAGGGAATAAAAAAAGTTCTTATGGATGTCTCAGTGAGCTTGCAGTACGACTAAAACCATAAGACTCGAATGACCTTTACGGGTAAATGAGAGGGAAAAATTATAGTATCCTTGTTACTCACTGAGAATATCAACCCTGGGAGCGGTGTTCGTCTTTTGGTGTGAATCATGGCGAGGAATCGTGGAAGATGACCCTCTCGTGCAGCAGCAAATGTTAATCTAAAAATAAAGGCGCAAAAAGAAACTAAAGTATTACGTATTTCATTAAGCACATACATAATATAATCGGTTGTTGTTGTTGTTGTTGTTGGTTGATTGATTTCAGGCTGAAGGTTTCATTTACCAATCTTTTTTGTGGAATTCTTAAGCTCAGTTCCGCCGCGGCGCGCTTTGGTAATGTAAACATAAGACGACATTTGAGACGTGGACGGCAACTGGAAGGGGAATGGAGCTAATTCTGGCGCGCTTTTGACGTCATGGGATCACCTGGAAAGTCGTC
Source organism: Orbicella faveolata (assembly GCF_042242905.1). Taxonomy (NCBI): domain Eukaryota; kingdom Metazoa; phylum Cnidaria; class Anthozoa; order Scleractinia; family Merulinidae; genus Orbicella; species Orbicella faveolata. Next base: position 18,267,721 of record NW_028301563.1, read on the forward strand.
GTGCTTGTATTTTAAACCAAACTGTGCTGACCAAAAAGCTGTAGTGACACCTGGAACGAGAACTTTCAGTTTCCGTTTAGCGTCTGCGTCTCAAAAGCGTCGCTGCTTAAGTTCGCAATTAAGCAAACGACGGTGACTTCATCTACCAGCCGTTACGCACGCAACGTGACAGACACACCGCCATGTCACACGATCGTCATGAATCAGTTACACGGAAAGAAAATATTACTTACTTACTTAATCCTCTTCGTTCCTAAGTGGAACATAGGTCCTCAACTAGCGCGCGCCACCTAACCCTATTTTGTGCAGTGCCTTTTGCCTCATTCCACGTAACATGCTTCGCCGCCAACTCTGCCATTCTCGTGCGTCTTCAGCTGTTTTGGGGTCTCCCTCTCTTTCGCTTCCCCTGTGGGTTCCACTCTAGTGCCCTCTTGACTACGTGTCCATCTGGTTTCCTCAGTGTGTGGCCGATCCAGCCCCAAGCTCTCTGTCTTATCTCTTCCTCTATCGGTCGTTGCCCTGTTTGACTCCAAAGGTCCTTGTTGCTGATTTTTCTAGGCCACCAAATCCGCAAGATGTTCCTCAGGCTCTTATTGATAAACACTTGCAACTTCTGCTCCAATCCCTTGGTCAGCCTCCAAGTTTCAGAACCATACAAGAGCACCGCCTTCACATTTGTCCCAAAGACTCTCAGCTTGGTCTTGGTTGTTAGCGCCGTGGATCGCCATATTGGTCTCAGCATCGCAAATGCCTGTCTTGCCTTTCCAATTCGTGCCTGAATGTCCTCGTCAGTGCCTCCCTTCTTGCTTACAATGCTCCCAAGGTATGTGAACTCATCCACTTCCTCAACCCGCTTCCCAGCCAGTTTCTCTTAACCCACTGGGGTCAGCAAATCAGTCACGTGACTGGATGTAACTGGTGGAAAGCGCCGCAAAATTAGATACCCAATTTGTGAAGGCACTGGAAACGTGGAACCAGTGGTGAGCGCGGTAAAACAAGAAACTAAGGGGAAAATGCGAGATCGTAACTGGCACGCGTGTCTGGGTTGCTAAGAATAGAAAATATGTGCAAGGTCCCGCACGTAATTGATAGAACATCAATACTAGAGAACTTTATGTTGAATTCTTAGATCCAGAGGCTATGGCAAAGCTCAGTGGATGCAACACAACGCAAACAAACGACTAATTAACTCAGGCAAGCGATAGCACAAAAGGAAAAAAAATACCTTGAGCTAACCGCACCAACCCGGTGAATATCACCATGACAATGGCGATCATTTTGGCTGCAGTGAAGATGATCTGCACTCTAGTGGCCCACTTAACGCTTGCGCAGTTGACGAACGTAATGACACCTGTAGGAGTGATAATTTCATTATGAAGTCTGTTAAGGCATCTGGGTACGTGATTTTACAGTACTATTCAACAAATTGTTATTACGTTCCCTATATGTAGTCAAGGATTTCTAGTTATCTGTCAAAAGCATATCAATTCTCACTCTCGACCATCTCTGTTGCGCATGACTGATTTCGCGAATAGCTCTGGGCATTCTCGTCCCCAGAGCCTCCGTTTCTTTTGGTCACGTGGTCGGAGAAACGGAAGGCTCTGGTAGCAGCCATTACCGGATGTCCGTAAATCACGGACATCCGGTAACGCATGCGTAATTTTGGCCTGCATATCTGCTCATGCTCAGAAACTAATCCTGAGGGAGGGGAGAGAGGAATAGAGAGTATTCTTCAGATGTAAACAAATCGGAACGCTGACATGTGTTTTCACTTCGCCGAAGTTAGGTGATTTAGGGTTAAAAAGAGAGTAGAAAGCGGCCTTAAATGCCGTCGCCGCTTCAAACACGATTGCCAGCTTGTGTAATATTTCACCAACGGGTTTCGCGGTGCATTTTGTGGTGGATCGTCTAGAAAAATTCAGGAATCGATAGCTGTATTCTTGTTCTTTCTTCTCTTCACATTCGATAAAAAGGAGAAGTTAAAAGAGGGAGGTGCAGTTGTGAAAGCTTTCAAGCAACGTAATCAGGATACGGCATGTATTACGTCTATCGATGACACGGTAAAATTTGTTTATGGACACACGGAAGCGTTTGTAGAAATCAGCCGTGGAAATTGCATCACTGACCAGAGGATTTAAGTATAAGCCGTACTGATAGATGAAGAGAAAATTTTTTTAATGGTAAGAACTATTTACTTCCTGGTTATTTACATAGGTTTGTAAGCTGTAGCAGAATAAAAATCTGTTGAACCCAGGAAAGTTTTGTTGTATTGGAGTTTTGCTCATGTTTCCTTGCAAGGAATATGTAATAAAGGTGCTCAGTTTCATATGATCTTTCATGTCCTCATTTTTTCAAGTAACCCCATTCTGTTCTATTTTTTTTTACGAAAAAGGGTCTACACAATCAACAGATCATTAAACTATCAAATTAAATCAATCGATCAACTTTTATTGTGCATTATTTACAGAATTAATTTACATCAGTATTATAATTAAATAAATATGAGAAGAGAAATCTATTTTGCATATGGCTATGGAAAGAATAAAAAAAATATGTGTCTGGTAACCAGGGTATAGGGTAGCAATTGGCCTTTTGAAGTGGTTACTACCTTGTTAAGAAAAACGCCAAGAAAAAAATAAAAGTCCTATGCCAGTTGTTATCGAGTGGTTATATATGTGTGCTGGGGGCTTCCATAATGGCTCTACAGCAATTTTAATTAGCTTATCTGGAACATCTAATGATGATTTTTGTACATTCAGGCTTGAGAAAAGCCTGTAGACATTACAAAACTAGATATAGGGCTATTCCACCATTTTGTCCCCCATCCCCCACTGCTTTTGTCCATGTTATTGTTTTTGTTCATTTTATACCTTTCAATCAGCTTATATAAAGCTTAATCTTTTGAGTGCTTTCAACAACAACAACAACACCAATTTATTTCAGTATTCCCATATGAGTACATGGTGTTACCAAAAATATAATACAGCTAAAATGATGTAACTATAACATTAGTATCTGGCATTGGTATACATGTAGAGGTTCCTGATGTGAAGAGAGTGATTCATATTGGTGTGCCTCAATGTACATTAAGGAAGGTTTTTTTTTAGGAAACTGCATGAACAAAATGAATGGGAAACAATGCAATGTCATTGCTCTTTTACAATTCATGTTACTTCATGGTAATAAGGCTCTTCAGCCTGTTATACAACCATGTGCAACAACAAATCTCAATATATACTTTCTACGTCTTGTGGTTGATCAGAACATCAGCCACATAGCTTTACTATCAACAATGGTTCTTTCTCCATCTCCTTTTTTTTTTTCAGTATTATTTATTGAACTGCAAGAGCAACATTCCTATTTGAATTATCCATAAATGGTCATCCTTTGAGGAATTTATGTAGCACTATTATGGTCTGAAAATTAACCAAGAATAGTAAATAATGGCAGGAAATAAATTATCTTTCAAAGGCTAACAAAAAGATTATGACATTTTTCTTATGGGTATATTAATGTAACTCTGTACACCTTTAATGTTTGATTTGTTTTTAGTAGAGATAATTCCCACATTACATTTGGAAACCCACTAGTCCTGATGATGCGTTATCAGTTATACATGTATAAATAATTGTCTCTTATATTTTTTCACAGTTATTTGCATGGATGATAAATTATTGTTATTTACTGATTAATGTTATTGTGACGGAATAAAGTTTTGCTAGTTGCAGTTGCTTCCTAACTGCAAGTGGGGACAGAGGAAAGGGCCTCAAATTTCAGCTATGGTTATCTATGGTTATTTTCCTTTACACATCATTTCCACAAGTAAATTATTAAAAAAAAAAAAAAAAATTTGGGTGAAGGCTCTAAAGTAAACTAAACTCTTGCCTGACCACAAAAGGTTTGTTCGTGTTTTTTGGGGGGAGACTATAGGGGAGGTCTCAATAATAAAGAGAGGGGAGCTAAAAAAAAAAGATATATATATCTATAACAGCAGAAGCTTCTTAACAGATAGTAAAAGATACATACATAACAATATGTGGAAGAAACAAACCAAACTTCATGTTCAGACCATTTGCTACATCATCCAGGTACGTAGCAGAGTATTATAACACGGACCTTTGACTCATTTTGGCAATTTAATATCAATACATTTTGGACTGCTAGAATCTGATCTCCTTGATCTTTTAGAGAGAGAAAAACACACTCACCTTCGCATTTCCAGTGCCACATTTGCTTAGCAAGAGTGATATTTCTTCGTCTTTTCACCTGGCTCTAAGTTTCCTTTCGAGCTTTTCATAAAGAAAGACGAACGTTTCTTAAAACCTACTGCCGATTCGAAGTTAATTTTATGATTTCTTGGGGTATGGTCAGCGACAAAGTAATTGTTGTATTAGCTGGTTGATTCTCAGAGTTCTAAACGTTTCTTCCCACCTTCTCCGCTGCTACAACAAAGGACGATGATTACGATCGTGAATGACATCGTTGCAGGCGACGTACTCCTTTGGTTACGTGGAAACTTTAACGATTCCTTCGGATCGATCGGGAAAGGTCACCATTTGTTTTTTCGTAAAGCGCTCCTGTGTCAACTGAGCGAAGGTGCCGCCATCTGGGCCGGAAGTAAAATGGAATGCGTAGAGGTTTGTAATTTTCATTTCTGCTGCGCATTCATTTTTTGTCAGCCAATGAAAAAATTCGAATTTTTGGGTGCTTCCAGAGCTACTCGTCAACGACATTTTAAGACGAGTAGCACTGGGGACGAGAATGAGCTCTGGGGAACTCGGAAAAATAGTCTGTCCTGATTAGTTTCCTTAAAAACAATGAAAGCGCTTTATTACTCAGGCAGTCTTGTTTTGAAATTAACAGTTATTTAGAAAAAAATGGACTGGATTTAGGACAAACTCAACTTTTATTCCACATGTTCATGACAAAGCCAAAATTTTAGAATTTCGTGTCAAAACACTGAGGCACGAGAAAATGTCCACGAATTTTACTGAAAACATTTTTGATAATTTAATTAAATTTGTGAACATCGACTCATAATGTAAACAAAAGTGGTTGAACAACACATGTTAGTCCCAAAGGAAATCCATTGTAAATCCAGCAGCACTTATTTCGTTTTGAACAAAGCATGCGCTGTGTGGCCAACATAGCCAGAATCTGGCTACGCTTGCTCATTCGTGTCTTGTAGAGCGCAGAAAGTGAAGGACTGGGATCGCAAATGGTCAATTCTGTAAACAGCTTCTGATTTTAGGTATGTCTGCCTACCGCCCCCTTGGATAACTGACAGGTGATATTCAATGCTATTCCGCCGGACAATTGTTAAATGCTCTGCCCGTTTTCACAAGAGGCTTTGTGTTGGCTCATATGAAGTCTAATAACGTTGTTAGCGTAAAGAACAGTGCAGTTTGATGTGCTTTATTTAGGATGTGCACGCTTTCACTGTGGGGTTACAGGTAACTTGCCATCGCCTCGAGATCCTCGACTTATTTAACTTCTGTCAAGCTCACTGTAAGTACATGCACAAAAACACTGCGCGGCTGTTCAAACCTAAGAGTCGTGCTTCAAGCTTACATTCATGAAAGTCCATTCATTGACTACAAATTTAGTTTTAGCACAAGAGAACAGTTGATGCTTTTGGTGCGTGTTCATAAGATTTGCATAAATTTAGTTCGTCAACGTGAATTTGGAATAAAAATGTTGAGAATATAAACTTCATTGCATTATTCACTGCTTTACTGTTAATACTAGTATTTATTGGGTTGGTCTTGTGATCATGTGCAGCTGTCAAATAGCCAAGGTCAGCCCACGCATGTAGCTTTCCTCGTTCTCAGTTTTGTTGATTTGTCCCGGCTCTACTTTAGCTTTTAGTAATCAAGCATTCTCACGATAGACATGTTCTTAGCTTGTCAGTCTCGCTCATGAACTAGCTTGACACCTCCACTTTAAACTTTATGCTATAGCTTGAATTTGTTGAAGAGTTAATGGTATCTTTCCAATCGTCATAAGTGGTTTATCATAATGTATTTGTCTTAGTACCCGTCTAAGTCTGGTTTTATCTACACTCTTTCTTTTTTATAAGAATATGTTTGATAAGAATATCGAGTCTGAAATTTGCGAAATTTTAAGAATATTTTAAGATTAAACCCTAGGCTGAGATTTTGAAAAGAATAAATTCTTTGTGTTGAAAGTTTGTAAATACAATACTAATATGTGCTTTTAACTAAACCGTATAAAATCCTTCCTTCCTTATACGGTAAAAGTAGCCAAAAAGCAACAAAAACAGCACTAGCCGTATGTTCGATGCTCTGATGCCTGCAGGCTGGCTCCAAATTACTTTTCATGATACCTTCGAAAACGAAAATTTTATACGCTGTAATATAAGAATATTCACACAAATATTTTCAGCCTAAAATTGGCAGCAAAATAAGAATATTCAGCTTCGGTCGGAAAAACAATCTTCTTTCAAAAAATAAAGAGTGTATATCTTTTTATTTCATACTTACCGAGATTTTCGCATAGAATCGATCGCATGAAAAACTCATACGGAAATTTCTTCATCCAATGACAATCCCGAAACGACTTTCTCACGCGTGGGAAAAGCGTTTCATCCAATCAGAAATCAGCTGTCAAAATGAATCAGTCAGTTTGCAACGCGTTCACGTGGTTGCTTGTGCCTCTTCAATCATTCACAGAAGTCTGTAGAGTTTCCACAAGTTTACTTCAGTTTTCTTGCAAATTAGCTACAAACCACAGACAATGGCGGAAAGTTCGAACAGGTTTATCGCTTTAGATAAACCCATTAAAAAGTACATCCAGGAATAGCGGAACAAAAGGACTCCAGCAAAAACCCGACGAGGCAAGGGAAACAAATGAAACGCAGTTGAAGCATTGACTGATGACCAGGTAAACATTCTGAACGAAATATATTATACTAGGTTTTTGAAGAAGCGACAAAGTGCTTGCACTCAGACGGAATAAAAAAATAACTTGACATTTGTTCTGCCGAATGAAGGGTGAAAATCTGGTTGAGGGTGAAAATCTCAGTAAGTAAGAAATAAACAAATTACAGCATGGAAAGTGCTTTGCACGGTATTTACGCACTCGTTGTTTTTGTATCAGAAAGCTCAGTCGTTCGTTTTCTGATACGTCAACAACTCGTGCGTAAATACCGTACGCGCGCACATTCCATGAAGTAATCTATATTCATTTCCTTTGGCCGGCTAGTAAACCTGGTATGTTTATTGCCGTGCTTTAACTGTCCAACAGCAATATCAAGCACAATTTTAGACCACAAAGCCAAAACCTAAACTGAAGTGCCGAACTAACATCAAAGTAATATCATTTGGGGCGGATATCCTTTGGCCTTGAGATACTTCTCGTCACAGTCACTCCGAAGCATTTTTCAAACGCGAAAAGCATTTAGTCCGCATATATGGCTAAAAGCATCTTTTACGCAAGCCTTTTCTTCCAAAACACATCTCCAATTACGTTAAGTTAACTATTCGGTACTGTTTACCTTGAAAATCATACAAGACAGAAATTAAACAAACCCGAATGACAGTTCATATGTAATTCTGGTAACTTCGAAACCTGTCGTTTTGAGCAATCTTTCCCGGCCGCGCGGCTGAAAAGAATGTTTCCCTTGAATGTTTTCCTGGTGTTTCCAAATGAAGTACTTTTTTTAGCTGTTACACTGTCTACCTAGGGATAGTAAAATCTTCGCATGCTCGGGTCATCTGGCCTATGTATTTAAAAATTTGATCCACAAATGGCATTCTGTAGCTAACAATGAAAACTGAACAGAAATTCCAACTCACCTAGTGCTGCAGCCGCTAGCATTTTAACCAGCGGACCAAGATCTTCACGTCCGCCACAACCAGGGAAGATAGCTTCGATAACATACGATCCAAACACAAGGAGAACCATGATCTGACTAGCCGGCCTCTGAAACAGCACAAAAGTCCACGAGAACAGGAAGGCTGGAAGGGATCCATACGCCTCCAGCAAGTACTGAAACTCAGCACCAGATCTTGGAATCATAGTTCCTAACTCACTGTAACATAACGCGCCAAAAAGAGAGATTATTCCACAGATGGCCCAAATCACTAAAGACATTCCTACGGAGCCAACGTAGAACAGCACCCATTTTGGTGTTGCGAAGATTCCCGAGCCGATTATTGTGCCAACGAGGAATGCAATTCCCCCAGGAACTTCCAAGGAACGTCTGAGAGACACCGTGTTTCTTACGCGCTTTTCGTCATCGAATTCGCCGTTTTGCGTTTCATCGATGAAGCTTTGGGACTGGGAGTCCTCTGCCATGGTCACTAAATCAAGAATTATTTACCTGATCCTTGCTGACCCTGCGTTGTTTATTCTGATCTTGGGGCTTTGTTTGATCTTCAGTAATCTGTCAAAATATTTCATTCACGGTTTGTTATTACCTCTTTGGATTAGAGTAAAGTAATCTGTGCGTTCCTTAATAATCTGTGTGAATAATATTTTACGGCCAAGTATCTCTTACTTTTTCTCACTATTTTGCGCGGCAGAATCTAATCGTACATTAAAAATGTTACCACTGTAGATTGAGAATTTTGTCGCAGGCAGATATGATAAGTACAGTGAGTCACGTTGTCACGTTGTCACGGAGTCACGTTGAGTCCTAGATAAGGTTGGATGAGATTATCACAGCAAAAATAAGCCTGATTAAACGTAATTTCGAAATAACTGAGGAAAAAATTGATTATTGCATGTGCAAACAGAAAGCGAATAAATCCACATTGAGTAGATCGCCCTGTTACTTGCCTTATATGATGACACCATTTTTGTGACGAAATACAACGTCAAATGAGATTACTTGGATTTCACTATTTCGTTAAAAAGTCCAAAAACGTGAAATTAATACAAAATCAAGCCGAAATGTTTATGAAATGTAGAAACACTAGAAATTCTGAAACTGGAGGAAGAGAACTGAAAAAAAGAAAAATGTCAAAAAAGTAGAGTTTTGGCGAGACGTATACATGAAATTTGCGGTTGCCATTACACCGTCTAAAATCTTGGACAAAATTGACTCATCAAAATTTCTTCGAGAGATAAATGAACAGCTACTGAAAGTATCAGCATCTTAGAATAAATCGCCTTTTGTTTTCTGTATTTGAACTACAAAGCATGTCGAAAGATTTGCAGTTTATCTGCATGCTCATCTTTTCAAAAATCTCTGTGAGATGCAATGCTTCATGATGGCCGACCGATGCAAATACGTTTGAGATGTTAATTTCTTTCTTAAAGTTCAAACTGGTCTTTTTTCATTATTATTCCGAAGTATTCGTATAGACGTTATGAGTTCCACAGCAGTATATATTCATGAGAAAGTTGTTCGTTAATTGGTCGTTTTCGACAAGTAGTTCATTTTATCCGTATAGTCTTCATTTTAGAAGGAAAAGATAGCTTATCAGAAAAAAAGTGACGGCCTTTTTTAAGTAGGCCAGGACCTTGTCAACGAAACACATAGACCAATACGGAAATTAAGTGAAAACGAAATAAACAGACTAGAGTTTATGTTTAATACTTTTTATGACCAAGTAACAATCTTAATAAAGGTCAGTTGTTGATATTCTGTTGGCGTCAATGGTCGTGCTTTCACGAGTTTTCTAGTCGTTAAGCGATTGAAGGTGGAACTTGTCTCATGAAAGCAGTCGGTCGTCCAAAAAGTTTTTAAAACTTCAAGCCAGTCGCCAAAATGTAATGGGATTCTCATGAAATTTAAGCCTCCAAACCGGGTTGGAGGCGAGTTGGCCAGTGAGGAACCCCTTGCGGTCAAACTTTTTTTATGTCCGTCAAATCGGAAAAAGGACCCGCGTTCTATTTTTGTGACTCGTCAAGTTTGCAGACGAAAGATCGACAGGTAAAACGAGTCTTCCTTTTAACAGAAGCGTTTCTTTTTCGTGTTAAGTGCGATGAATGCTAGAACGAGGCGGGCGTTAGCAGCTTCCTTTGACGGATTTGGCCATTTTTTTGTTCGGTTTTTCGGTTTCCGCATTTAAAAACTGCGGTTTTTCGGTTTTGGTTTCTTATGCGGTTTACGGGTTTCCTCCAATTTAGTCTTCGATTTTCGGTTTTTGTCAACAATGATGGCGGTTTTTCGGATTTTTCTGCCCAATGCATTTTACGGTTTTTCTGGTTTTGCCAAGGAAGTTACACCCCACAGTCGCGCTAAAACTGTAATTCCAAGAGACCACTTACAATAAGAGGAATGCATGACAAGCCTAGTCTCTTTAACAACCGTTATTTGGGTCGTAACGGCTACCTAGCAGACTATGAAAAGCTAAAGATGACATCAAAGGAAAAGACTATTTCTCAAATATCACGCGGCTGGGATAATATCTTGTGGACTTTGACCTTAGACTGTGGACCATCGAGTTTCTGTAGCTCAATTGCGAGTTATCTCCCCTTTTCGTCGCGGAAATAACATTGCACTCACTCGCTCCGTTCACGTGGAATAAAAGCGAAGGAGAGACTCTTTGGTTGTAAAATAAAGTAGTTTGGTTGTAAAATGGAGCTGCCATTGTGCCTACACAAATGAAAATTCCGACAATGGCATTCAAAAAGTAACTTCAGAATATGGTGTTTCTTTTAAACAAAAATCACCTAAAATTATTTTATCGTGCAATTTGTTTTTAGGTTCACATTGCTATAGGTCTGTGGAGCCGATTTATACAAAAAAGGAGCTTTTTAGACTATGATGTGTTCTGCGCTTACAAGGGAATACGCAGAAAGAACTTCGGAAAGTAAAACATTCTCCCAAGTTTAGACTTATAAAAATTAAATAACAGAAAGAGATATTCTAAAGACTACCAAAGTTTTGTTAGTGAGGGCTATTATTTCGGTTTTCGGTTTTGGACGAAATTTCTTTCGGTTTTGCGGTTTTCGGCGATTTTTGCGCGATTTTTCGGTTTCTAATAGGCCCCTACACCTCCCTCTACAACCAGAACTTTAAGCAGAACTTTTCGTTACGACGTACACTTATCTTCCCATAAGACTGAGAGAAATAAGGTCTTGTTCTCCTCTTCTTGCTTGCAAAAGAGACCAATCTCCTCCTTTGCTGAAATTATTTTCTTTCTCCCGGAAACACCCAAGGGCATAAACACAACAATAAAAAAAATAGGAAGCTATACATGCAAGTTAGCTATTATTTCAAATGTGTGCATTCGCTTGCCTCAAATTGGTTACAAGTGTCAGTGTGCATACTCTTGAAAAGAGTTATCAAGTCTAATTCACTTAACAAAAGTTAGCAAAGCTGAACCTTTAAGAATGTCAAGTCAGACGAGCTGTATCGTGAAAGAACGGCCTATGAGTAATGTCTTCTAAAATTGGAATCGGTCGTTTCGGTTAGTGGCTGGTTAAATATTGATGTTAATTTATGTATACTCAAAGAAGCGCTATTGGTCAGCTTGCACGCATGTCTAGTTTCCATCGACTTCCAAGGCTTAACAGCTATGCAAGCTTTTTTATTAAATGAAAAGCGAAAACAAAACAAAACAAAACAAAACAAAAACAACAAAATTTTATATGAGGAAGGTGAAGCAAGGGTACATGTTTATTGCTCTTCTGTGCAAGTAAGGAATTCAAAAAACCACAGTTGTTATCTTTGAAGCATAGTCAGAAGAAAGAGATAGTTACGAAACCGGCAAAGTTCTTTGTTGTATGTTTTTGTTGGCTATTTTAGGGGTTTACCCTGCAAAAAACCTGGCCAAATATAAAGGTGGTTATGTGTGCTTATGCAACTAACCAATAGAAGCATTACGATTAATATGTCATTAATGCATATAGGCTAAACTTGAGAAGGTTCAAGGATCTTCCAACATAAATCTCAGCCTGTTTGTTTGCCCCTTTGATGTTGACCGGTCTTCCTAACCATTAACCTGTATTAACTCAAAACAGGAAGTCGTTCATAGTTACTGGTTAAGTTTTAATGTTTACACAAATAATAAATAAGTACAAAGTAGGTTCTTGCGCTCATGGATCAACCTCAAAATGCCAGTATTTTATTAAATAAAAACAAAGCGGGAAAACAGAAATTTGATATAAAAAAGTTTATTTTCTGTAAAAAAATAACGGTGTGTAGTTGACTGCAATTTCTTTTTTTCAAAAGAGAGTCTCAATAGTCGTTACCATAAATTTTGTTAATCATTCGGTTTTGACATGAAGATTGGCGAAATAAATGTTTCAAGTAAAGATAACAGCCAGACAATATACCATCTCCAAGTTAAAAAAAAAAAAATAAAAGAAATAAAAAAAACAGACAAACAAACAAATAAAAAAAATGAAAAAATGAAAAAATAAAAAAATAAATAAATAAATAAATAAGTGAAGGAAAGAACGTCGATCTTAACTGAGAATGTGGAGCCTTAGTTTTATCCTTTTTTGTTCGTAAAAGTGTTAAAAGGAATATTGCGGCATTTCGACAGTGCATAAATAGCGGTCAGTAAAAATTGTTACAGCCCAGACTTCCATGAAGTTCAAAGGCTAGGTCTAGCGGTCAAACTAAATTAGTTGTTGTTTTCAAATAGCTATCGGATAATGGTTCTTCTAATTGCAATGACGGAATCCATCCTTTGAAAGACCCGAGATCCATTTAAACCTAACGAGTGGCATAATAGGTTTTCTTTTCCACTCTAATTCCATACAATAATCGTCAAAAATTAAATGAAATAAAATTAGTCATACTGCAAATCTTAAAGACACGGTGAACACTTTACAGATGTTGAAGTCACTCTCCGATATCTGGTTATGTTGTTTCTTGTTGTTGTCTCTTTCTTTCAAACCTCGGAAGGTAAGTAATTTATTTTCTCTCTTTAGCTTTACTTTTAATTTTCAGCCATCTACTTCGTTACTATTTCTGAAACAATATAAAATCCTAACTCGGCACCATAAATGACCACTGATGGGGAAGGTCAGTGGAAGGCCCTTTGATGGGATATCTTTAACAACTTCAAGCAAGATGAGCCGGTATTAGTATCTGAATATCAACAGCATTAGTTTAGGCAGGGAGTGTGGGTTTGCCTGTTTGAAAATCCCTTCATGCTTTTTTTTACAACGTCCTGGCGACCTCTGATACCAACAATTGTAACAAATGTATTTGAATTTTTCTGAGAAATGTTCTTCAATTTTCAAGGGTTTATTGGTGTTTCCTTCTCGCTTTAGATTTTTTTTTTTTTTTATCCATATCGACACAGGTTCACCAAAAGTGATTGATACACGCGGTCAAGGTATCAGTCGATGTGTTTACAAGGGCGCTCTCTTTGCCAACTTCAAGGCTCATAAGTATTATTCCTACTTGAATGTCTCAAGCTTCAGCACAGAATATTATCTGAATATCACCAGTATTGGTTCAGATCTTGCTGAAGACAGGATCGAGTGTGGGTTTGCCTGTTTGGAAATCCCTCTTACAACCTCGGGCAGTTCCTGGCATCAAAAAAAAAAAAAAGCTCTTTGAACTGCTTCCATTTGACAAGTACAGCAACACGGACAAGTTCATTGCAAGCTCGATGTTTCATCACTACAGTATTCCGGGAGGTGGAAACTCGACTTTCATTGACGATCAAATTGCAATAAATGATCTACATCAGATTGAACAAAAATCAGTGAAAGTACCGCAATTTACTAGGAGCCGTTGTTAAAATGGATAACGTATGCCAGATCAGGAAGTCGTAAACGTTGAGAATATGGTAAATTATATCACCCAACTAGTGGACTAATGAAAATCCTGCATTTTAATTGGCTACGCTGCTAGAGGACTATTAGTAATAGTCCTCGAGTAGAGAAATTGGCGCGACGAGCGCGGCGCTTTCTTTCGTTTTATTCATTTCTTCAACTTGCATTTGCTAACTTTGGTCAATAGCCCATCCGGCTTCCCCTCATGGGCTATTGACCCGTAGCCCTTGCGGGCTACGGGTCTAATTGTTAAGAGTGCCTGCCCGTAAAAATCAGACAAAATCTTAATTTCGCGGCAAGGGTCGAAATTTCGATTTCGCTCATATTCTTATGGTAGATAGGCTAGGGCATGACAAAAACTACTGGATAGTTTTTTTGGCAAAATATCCTTTTATTTCAAAGAAATATGCAAATTACCAAATACCGTTAAAATCGTCATTTGACGCACCATTTTACTAAACAAGTTTGAGAGCCTCGCATGCAAAACCACATCATTCTTCCGTCTTCAAAACACTCAAATATTTTTGTGCAATGTTTAAATGTGTACTGGGTTGATTTTAGGGAATGTTGCGTTGTCTTTTTGGGTGCACAATAATTAAATTTCGAAGACATGTATTTCATTCACTTAAAAGTACTTCGTGAATATAATTAACTTTCACCATGTGCGAAACCTTCAAATGGACCAAGCTTCTGGTGGTTGAATTGCAGAAGGATGGTCTACAGATTCCTGTAAAAATTTCTTTGGGCAAATGATTGTGAGCGACGCGAGAGCTTTTCAAAGTACGTCAAAAATGCAAATATTTGACCATCCGTCGTCAAATTTCAATTTACGGGTTAGACGTATATTTTAGCATGCGCCACATGACTTGACCTATGTTAAGCTGAAATAGACACAGAGCTGATAATTTCGAAATGGTCTAACCTCATTTGCTGTAAAAGGCAGGTCCAAAGCCGATTTGACGTGTTTCTATCACCATTCGTCGCACATAAAGCAGAAGTTTGCTTTTGTTTACATAACGTCCGATGTACATCGCCAACTGTCAACTTATTTAACGGTCGAATACCATGAATCTGTGACCCTCGTTCGACACATATGATCACCACTGCATCTAAGTCAAAAACGGCTAAGTCATTTGTAGATAGTTGCTTGCTTTGCACTACACCAAAATATTACGTTTGATCATCATGGTTTGATGGCTTGAATCCTTGCTTGCAGCGGTTCCTTGTTCGTCACGCAATTCTGTCATCCCATTTTAGGGGGTACGGGTGGGACAATTTCTATCCTGATACGTAAGGCTCCGTAAGGCTTGGAATCACTGGGAGCACGGAATCGTGTTGAGTAGGAAGAGATTAAATTAAGAAATGAAAAGAATGAGTAGTTTACCATTGCCCCTGTTGTTATCTTTTATTCGACCACCGCGACCTACATGCCCCTGCGTAATACTGTAACGCTAAACTCATACCTAGGTCTTTTGGCGCTATGCAATTATTTTTGGTTTACATGTAATACAGTGGGCTACCCCCGGAGAAATGGGTGGCGACCGCTTAATGGGGCTACCCGCTTAAATACAGGTTGGTGTACTTTGAATATTTAATTTTTCACTATCGGGCTATAAATTTCTTGGTGAACATGGAGTCAATTCAATACAATCATAATAGACGTGTGTTTGAATTATCACTCGTCATGCACCTTCAATTTCAGACTCTTATCTGCCATCGCCCTTTCCAAAACAGTTCTTAAATTTTGGGTGGCCGCTTAATAGGGGTAAAGACAATGATGAAACCCTTATCGGAATGACCAAATGATGGCCGCGGAGGTAACCGGTCAATAGGTGTTTTATTTACAATATTTTACTGACGATAATTTTGGACTGTATTGACAACAGTCCTCTATTTCCTGTTACATACCAATGCCTCGCCACTAAGCAAACAACTGATACGCCAAACAAAATGGCATGGCCAGGGCTATTTACTCACGTAATTACTAATTAAATTTAGTCTGTTTTTCTCGCGAATTAGACACGTTGTGATTTCCTATTTTTATTTCAGCTAGTTCTTGCTTCATTAATCTATAACTTTTTTATGGCGATTTTCTTAAAATTCTAGTGAGTACAGGTACTAGCTTTATCAGCTGTTGTCTGAAACATCAGAACGTACAACAAACGTGATATGGCCGAGGCCACGTACACTATAAAATATGATTATATAAATATACACATATATTATTATATATATGAAACAACAGAAGAACAATGATTAAATTGTTTCACTTATGCTGAGAGTACTCTATACAAAATAGATCAAAATGTGCAGCATATGCCGTGACAGCACTGCGTGACGAACAATAACGGCTGTAAGATTGTGCTGCGCCGACACGCTTATCAGCAATGGTCAGCAATCGATCAAACGCAATATTTTGGCGCAGCGCAAAGCGAGCAACTATCTACAAATGTCTCAGCCGTTTTAGACTTTGATGCAGTGATATTCATATGCGCAGAAAGATGGTCACAGATTCATAGTATTCGACCAATAATAGGTTGACAGTAGGCGATGTACATCGGACGTTAACCTCGTGTAAACAAAAGCGAACATATGCTTTATGTGCGACGAATGGTGAGAGATCGACTAGAAACACGTCAAATCGGCTTTGGACCTGCCTTTTACAGCAAATAAGGTTAGACCATTTCGAAATTATCAGCTCTGTGTCTATTTCAGCTTAACATAGGTCAAGTCATGTGGCGCATGCTAAAATATACGTCTAACCCGTAAATTGAAATTTGACGACGGATGGTCAAATATTTGCATTTTTGACGTACTTTGAAAAGCTCTCGCGTCGCTCACAATCATTTGCCCAAAGAAATTTTTACAGGAATCTGTAGACCATCCTTCTGCAATTCAACCACCAGAAGCTTGGTCCATTTGAAGGTTTCGCACATGGTGAAAGTTAATTATATTCACGAAGTACTTTTAAGTGAATGAAATACATGTCTTCGAAATTTAATTATTGTGCACCCAAAAAGACAACGCAACATTCCCTAAAATCAACCCAGTACACATTTAAACATTGCACAAAAATATTTGAGTGTTTTGAAGACGGAAGAATGATGTGGTTTTGCATGCAAGGCTCTCAAACTTGTTTAATAAAATGGTGCGTCAAATGACGATTTTAACGGTATTTGGTAATTTGCATATTTCTTTGAAATAAAAGGATATTTTGCCAAAAAACTATCCAGTAGTTTTTGTCATGCCCTAGCCTATCTACCATAAAAATATGAGCGAAATCGAATTTTCGATCCTTGCCGAGTTATTTTCCACTTTTATGGACAGGGACTCTTAAGTAGTGACTTTTTAGGTGATACTTTATTTACTGCCACGATATTTGTACTTTATTAAAAGCCCAATCACAGAACATCACAGCCTTCATGGTTAGCAGGAGGTGGTGATGCTGTACGTAAGTACACCAAATGTGATGTATGCACAACGTACATAAAACTGCAAGCAAACGAAGGCCAGGGAATCCAAGGCCATCATCAGCCTTGCGGAAGTATAATGTTGTGAGGGAAATCTCTCCCTCGCTTGTGCTTGTTTCGAGCTTGCAAAACTACCTCCGCCCCTCACTCGCTAGAATGAATCTTCTTGCGTTGTGGGTTGGCTCTAGAGTACAGTGGATGTGGCTGCTGTATTTCGTTACTCGGTCTTAACTTAACGTTTTCGCTTTCAGTCTCCATGCAGCCTTTGGCCTTGTCAAAACAATGGAACTTGTGTATCACAGTACGAGAAGAACGGCTATGTGTGCCTTTGCACGAGAGAATTCACAAGGAAACTTTGCCAAACAAGGAAGAAAAGTTTTCACTCCTATTACGTTATCAAAATATAAATGAAAAGATAAATCCTAGGCCAGAGGTACATTTTTCCTGAATTTTTTTTTTTTTTTTCGCATTTTATAATATCGGACTATAGAAAAAAAAAAGAATATTCCTCATCGGGTTATGACTTATTGAAAGAAGATCGCATGCACGCAAGAAAATCTCGTGTCGTGATACAAATTTACAGTTAACTTCTTACGACATATGAGCTGAGGCTGCCCGAGAAGTTATGCTTTGCAGCAGATTTTAAAACGAACTTCACTTATAGTATTTCTGATACAGAATACATATTTATTTCCACGCTAATAGTCTCCAGAAAATTATATAGGGGTTCTACACCTGAACAAACGAAAGAGCACATGCAGAGCTGGGAAGAACTTAACTCATTTAATGGTAACGATGACTTTTTTTCTTCTCTGCCTCTCGTTTGGCTTCTTTAAAATGCAACAGTGCAAATGTTATTTGTAATGACAAATACATTCAGGTTTTCCATTGGCTAGCTGTTATAGCCAATAGAAACCAGACGTGTTCTATCCGTCACAAGGGTACACACCACGAGAAGTTTGTGCCAAGCCGCAGAATGTCTTGCATTCTCACAGAGGTACGAGTTGCGCTAGCAACTTCAGATCCACATGGAGGATCGAAACCATGGTCTTGCCTGAACTAAGCCGAACAATGGCATATAAAACACGCAAAACAGTCAACAGGACTTGCGCGTAAACAGCTACATTTGAATCATGTGGTGCCAGAATAACCAAAGGAGAAATAAACCTATACATCGAGCAAAAGAAACATAAGCTCGATCAGATAGCTGCAAGAAACATAAGAATGTCTCTAGACAAACGTATAGCTTTCTCAAAGTAAAGCTACGGCGTCTCCGAGGGAAATCGTACGAGAACAAATATGATATCCGTGATAAGGATCTACTTACTGTCCTTGCAAACAGTTCTAATCAAAGCCGGGCCCGGCGTCACAACATAGAATACAAGTAAGCAACATGTTCACGGCAAATGTCATATTTTGTCCCTCAAAAGCAAATTCATGGAGACTTAAAATAATGCCTAAACGATGCATAAACACACGGCACATTACAGAGGTGTCAAACTCAACGAGTCGACATGCAGATAACAGCGGAAACCATGCAGACCTCAGACCTATAAAAATTTGCCATAGCACGATCTAACGGCTCAACTCCACTTAAAATTCCTCCTTATTACACGACATGAAGTGCCCTTCATGAACACGAGTGAAGCGACAAGAAAGGTCGAGTGACCGAACAGAGAACGGCAAATGTACAAATGTCACGAACCGTAGAAGTCGTATAGGCTAGTCAACCCCATTTTACACGCAATTAGGGGTGAAAAATCAACAATGCGCTCGTGGAAAAGACAATAGGTTAGTTTTTTTGGCGTAAAATCGTTACTACTCCGAACAAAAAGTAACTTTCTATCAATATTTGTCCTGTCTACTGCTCAGGTTGCCTGAAATTTAAACTTTTAGCGATAATTTTTCGAATCAAAATACAAAATCCTCATGTTTTGAACGGCCGATGACGGATACAATTTCTAAATCGTAATAAACCGTAAAATCGATACTTTGCCGTATTTATACTTCAATTTGAGTATTGTAGTTAATCTGTACATACCATGTATCAGCGCCAAGCATGGACTGCATGTGTATTGGCTTCACAAGTTGTTGCCGTTAACTGCCAACCGCTGCAAACGGCGAGAATTGCGTGACAGACTACTGAAGGCCCACGCACCTTGCACGTGTTCTACAGTTCAACCCCTATTGTCCCTATTAAACGGCCACCCTTGGGGAAATGGATTTTGGGACTTCGATTACCGGCCACCTAAAAGGGGTGGCCGTTTAATAGGTGGCCGCTTAATAGGGGTTCGACTGTAATTAAAAAAGGTAGTCATTACACTTCCATTATTTTTAGTACAATTTTGTTTCGAACCTCAATACTGGAATAGTTTTCCCTATTTTTGTTTAATAATTATTTCACAAGATACGTCTACACCTCCACCGCCTTGGGCCTGTTAATCGTGAGCATCCTTACAAATTTGGTGGCTATAGGCTATTAGCATGAAACTCGAGGTTGTTTTGTGGCCAAACTACTGTGAAAAACTAAAATTAAACGACGGACGCATGAGTAATGGGTCTGTCGATCCTAATCGATGCAGGTAACATCTGATGACTCTGACCGACGTAAAGACCCAATAGGGATGAATAGTTTCACATCGATGTACACAAAAATTTGAGACAGTTATGCACCCAAGCACGATCTCACGAGCTCTTCAATTAATTGAACACCACGATACGGCTTTTTTAGCCTTAGTGGAAGATTGTCAATTTCCAGTTCAATGTGGCTGCATATTATGCGCAAAATAGGGACGCTAAGCTTGGTTAACTTATTTCTTGCATACAGTTCACAGAGATTGTATGTATCGTAAGTGATCGGGTGGGTTAGCCGACACTCTTCAAGAATGTGCGCAAGGGCGGAGGAATACGCGTCTTGCTTTGCAACAGCTTGACCGTCCCACTCGTCTGCAACGTCGTGACTTCCTTGCCTGAATTTCGCCGCCATTCTTGAAAAATACGATTTTATTTGCTGTGGCGCTATGAATTCATCTACAGTGAATCTGCGGCTCTCGTCTTCATGTTTTGCATGTCTGAGCCACCTGTGTGGGGTCTGCTTTGAATCCTGTCTGTTCTCCTATTTTAAATTTCTCGTCTAGGTAGGACTTCTGCTTAGCACTGAAACGGGCAGCCTTCTTCGTAGATCGCAATGCCCAGCCCTGCGGTAAAGCCTGAACACTTTGTTCTGAAAGCTCAGAACCGGCAATAAATGGCTGTGCGCTTGATCCCTCCTGTTTTTTTTCAGCGTAAAGAATCTTTGCCTTGTCGAGAAGCGAGTGTCTTTCCTCTACAAATTTGCACTTGCCATAATGCATATGCCGCTCCAGGTTACAATGGCGCTGAAAAGTACTCACGCATCCTTCAACTGGACAGGAAAAAAGACCAGCGTGCTCCTTGTCAGCGGATGTCATGTTTTGCTCTCCATGAAAGGTGTTTTCTGGATTGTCTTCAACAGGAGACCGCGTGTTTTCAAACAAAGAGACGTTTTGGAAGTCTCCAGGAGAAAAGGAGCTCTCGGGGAATACTGGATCCTTCACTGAACCCATTTGGACTAAGGAATAGAGAGCATAAAAAATAACTAAACTTATCGTACAAGACACGAGATTTTGTTGCATTTTGTGGCAATGGCATTTAAAATAAAAGCGCCTTCAGTAATAAGGGTCTAAACAGAACCTAAGATTCTTCAATTAATTGCATTAGCGTTAACTCTGATATACTACGAGCAGCCCTTACTTAGTCCGTCGAGCGTGACGCGAAAAAAAAAAAAGCGCGCGAGAAAATAAAAATTTGGTAAAAGTAAGCAAGAAATAATTGTTTTTTACCTTGTAACTGAGACCATGGCATGGTCTTTCCTTCTCCCACATCAAATGCCTTCCATACAATCAGACATTCCTCTCCATAATGGAAATTATTTGAGTTGCTCACTTCCTTCCTGCTGCAACGAGATTGGATGCTACTTTGTGGAATCAATCAAGGTAACTCGGACGCCTCTAACACCACCATGAGATAGATTAGCTCGTTTCAGATCATCCGCAGAGACTACATCATGCCCATCACTAATGTAGCGAAGAACATGTGCTTTGATCGTTGCTGCTCTTCTGTCGCATGCATGGATCCTTACCGCCTTGTGGGTCGCTGAAGTCCACTCTCTAAACTTTGATATCAGTCGCTTCTTTCATAAGTCGGCAAGCAGCTAACATGGTGAAGCTGTTGTAACGCCCGGCGTTGTCTTGTCGGAAAAAGGCAGTTGTAATCTCCGGATGTTCTTTCTTGAGTTCTTGGAGTGTGTGTCGTATGATGCTGACCACCACGTTGCTGTCTTGACTGCAATTCTCGACTATGTGAACAAACACTTGGTGCTGCAGCTTGTCAGCAATCTTACGGGCTACAACACTAATGTGCCAAAAAATCCCTCTTTTGGCAGACCAATCAGCTTGCGTTTCCCTGTACTTTTGTGGAAGAAACTTCATGGCCCAGTCCTGTGTGATGAGAACTGAACACGTTTCCAGGTTTTCTAGAAGACTCGTTCTTGCCTTGTCCTACTGAATTTATCTCAACTGATGAGCCTTCCATGATTCAATTGTCTGATAGGCTTGTTGAAGTGTGAACATCAAGTCATCGCGGTCTTCGTCTTTCAACTCGGAGGATCTTAATGAAGACTCAATTTCCATCATTATGGATTTCAGCTGGTCACAAGAAGGACAGCACTTGTCATGGGAATGGTCACACGCCACACGGAGACAGTCCTCTTTAGTCCCCTGGAACGTGTGAGGCTGCTGTAATATGGACCTTAACCATTTAAGAAAAATGTGACTGAAGATCAGTATAAAAAAAATGATATGTTGTACAGTGTACGTATACACCATGTGGTGAAAACGGAACAACAGAATACTTTACACGCGTTTTCCCTCTTTTGAGTTCCCCTTCATGAAGAGCGAAGGAGTACTCCGCCATAAGCTATAAGCTATATTGGAATTTGCCATCCAAAGATTGTGGATTTTTAGCTGCTTTACTATGTACTAAGGTCAAAATATTAGCCATTTTGTTTGAAGTTATAGTGCCTTGAAGGGGTAAAAGCTTTTAAAAGAGCCACGAGAACGTCTGTATTGACTTATTTAGAGACATAACAAGTGTCCGGTATTATGATTGATTTACTTTATAATAATAGACCAATCTTCCAGTTTTGCCCGCTCTCCTGACTTCAGTTTAGAGTTGTAAGTGATTTGTTTTGTTCGCTTGGAGTAAATCTAAATCTATTTAGAGCTGATTCCATACGTTCACAGATGTATAGTCTGAGCGTTTCGGAGGCAAGGTAACACTTTGTTAGAATTACCTCGTTCCGAGTGAGTACCCTGTCTCCAATAAATAAGTAAACTCATTTCCCTACTTGAGTGACTTACAAAGAAAAATGAAGCATGCATGGCAATACTTACTTTGTAGTCTGTTTTGAAGTGCTGTTTTCCCTCCTTCAGCGCCTGCTGGCATCTAAGGACCCACTGTCTCTCACCCAGTTTTTCAACAATTGCCATCAGATCGTCAAAAGCTTTCGCTCCCTCAGCCGCAAAGTAGGTCCAGTCCATGAAGTGACTTTCTCACTGTGGCGGTACATGATGACAATATACGCAACATTGTCGAGATGCTGAAAGGTGTGAAGTTGGTTTCCAAGCAAAACTGACGATACTGATCACTTATTCGCTGCGGAATCGTAGATCTAATGGTATTCGGTGCTTCGAGGATTCTGCCGTTTGTTAAGTACAAGTAGCGTTGGCCAAACGGTAAATCTTGTACAACATGTGCACTAGTTATAAAACACAGGAAGTGATCTAACTGTGGTTCGTATCCACACGCATTCTTGGGCTTTTAGAAGCAGGTAAAGGAACACCGCGCCCATGCTGGATTTTGTGCTGTCGTGCAGTTTTGATTCGATACTCAGTGATGTCTGGTATGAACTGCTGGATTACTGAATATGGAATCAGATCAGCTATTACTGACAACATCTGTCGGCGTGTGTCCCAACTATAAGCGTTCTGATGTCTCTGCTAAGGCTTCCAGATACTTCTGATCGGCTGAGGTTTGGGGTGTTATGCACAGGGATGCTTCCACTGACTGTGAACTCTTCAGTGCTTGCTACAACGACGCTGGGTTTCCGGGAGAGATGACCTCCAAAAGAGCCACGACAGCATCTTTTGCTTTCGAGATGCGAAAACTCTTGGTGCGTGCGCTTAACTGATCCTAGCTCTTTTTGGGTTGATTTATAGTTCCTTCCTAAGGAACTCGTTTAACTTCAAGCGACAAAGGGTCTGGTTTTCATAGTTGCTGGAGGAATCACTGGCGCTGCTAGTACCAGTACTTTCTGTTGTGTATGGGCTGTCATCTGATGTCACAATTGATAGGTTTTTCATTGCCTTAGACAGTCCAGTGGCGCTTTCATTTTCCTAAAACAAAATTAAAGAAAATGAAAAAAACAAAAAAAAAAACAAAACAAAATGAATTTGAGTTTCAAAATATATAGCAAGAATAAAAAACACACACACAAGAAAATTCAATATCCCAAAAAAACCTTTTGGCCTGCGCATGCAAGCATGGTCTCTCGGCAGCTTGCTGAGCAAAGTGTTAGAAGTGGGGCCTGTCAGCACAAGGCGCAGTCGCGAGGAGAATGGGAACGAGACCTGCCTTCCCGCGCGAAAAACATTTCCTTCCCGCGAGCAATAAAGCCACTTGCGCAGGCCAGGTGCAGGTAGTAACATAAATGATCTGCTTGTAGGCTCAACCATTAGACTTATTGGGTCACTTTCTGCTGACTCCAAGGGGGATGAAATACCCTCTGTTTCTTGCTCACCCTCTTGTGGGATCGCGGCGATCTCCTTAGTTGAGGCAGTTGACATGGATTGCGCTTCAAACTGAGTGGATTTTGACTCTTTAGTTAGAAACAGCCGACAGTGCTTACAAATTGCTGGAAACAACAAAATTAGAGCAATAAATAGACAAAAATATGCAAGGTCTAAAACAAGAATTCAGATCAATGTATTGAAAAAAAATTGACTGACGCGAAGCAACTGGAACAAGCAAAGAAGTGAGTCTATAAAGTGGCTGAGATTGTGGGATTGTGATTCCTCGGTCTCCTTTTAATTCTTTCTTCTTATTGACACTCTAGTCTGGCGGAACTGAACATAACTTTTTGTGACAACGCCATCTAATTCCATATGCATCTCGGTGCCGTGGACAAATTGACATTTTCAAATGATGTTCTTTTATCTCGAAAATCTCTGAAAATTTAAAGATAATTTACATGCGTTTGTCATTCAACAAGGTGTCATTCGCGACTCAATTCATCATCAGTGATGTTTACCCAAATGTCTGGAAATTATTAACTACTTAATAACCGAGAGTGAGGTCGTTACGGGAAAATCTCAAACTGAGGCCTTGCCGTATTGACCGAGCGATAGCGAGGTCAATACGGTAGGCCGAGGTTTAAGATTTTCCCGTAACGACCGAACGGTCGAGGTTATTAAGTTGTTTATTATATGGCTCATGAATTAAAGAAAAGAAAAAAATTATTCGAGCGGAAGTCGTCAATTTACATCCGGCGATGCGCGCGTTTACCGATTAATTCATCGTCTCAAACCCAGGGCAAAACTACACAGTCAGTGAACTTAACGTATTCCGTGAAAAACACACATTTCTTTACGGGAAAAATGGTTGTCACAGCCTCAAAAAGGTATTTTAGTATCGGTGCACAACTTGATGGGGGAGTTTTTCCGCCTTTTGTGGCGAAACGTCAACGCATATAGAAAAGACAAAGTGCTTCAAAATAGTCCAAACCAACGGTCTTTCGGTGAAAGAAAATACTAATGCTTCAGAATGTACTGCTTAGAATAACTCGATCTCCGCATTCGCTTTGGACAATATATCTTCGCCTTCTTCATTCTGGGATTTATGGATGAACTTTTCAAGCCTTGTGAACGTCTAAAACTACCTGCAGTTATCAGAAACACTGCTACCGACAGAAACCGCCCGATTGTTTACATTTGATGATCGTGGAAGCTGATTTACACTTGCTTGTGTTAAAGCGAGGGAATCTATTTGATGAGAACCGTTGTGGAGTTCATGATTTCAGTAATTGTTGTGACTAAGATGATAAGTTATAAGTTTCTTCGTGGTGTTCTGCTCAGGATGCCTGACAGATCTGCCGATGGTTTTTCACTTGGTGATTTTTGCTTTACCAGACTTGGTAAACTTTGATTGTTTTTCCCAGTGCCCGCCAAAGTTTCTGCTGGTAAGTCAAAAACGACTTCTATATAAATTTTTTTACGGAAAATTCTCTAAACTTTTAGCTACTCGGATTAAATTTACTTTCTCTTACTGTTTTTAATCGGCTTTCATCGTTTCAATGCGCTTGAATTTTCAGAGCTGGGCTCTTCCTAATTTGCATAATCCGTAATCGGCCCGTGGGCATTGCGGCTGCATAATGACCGCTCAGATCTCGTTCTTAGCCAATCAGAACGCTCGTTATATCGACCACAAGCCAAAGCCATATAATAATTTGTTTTAAAGTTCCACCCACCTGTATACCTTATATCTGCGCAGAGGGTTTCATGACTGATCCGCAAAATTCTGTACATCTGACTGGTAATCCTTTCACGAAAAAAGATCTTTATCGCTTTTAATAATGAGGTAAATATAATGCACTTGTCACTGGAAACCCCCAACCCCCAACCCGGGAAAACATGGGGCATGGGTGGGGCTTTGTGGGGGCCTTGACTCCCTTCTCAAGGGAGTGCGGGATAATTCCTTTTTTTCCCTTTGCATTCCCAGGGAGGCGGTACATTTTGGCCTTTGCTCTGCCTGATGGGGCTGGGAATTAGAATATTTTAATCTGTTGCTGTGTCCAAGCAGGGAGGGGTAACAGAAAGGTCACTTAACAACCTGGTACGAAAGGAGTCTGGGACGAGAGCCCGGTAACGGGAATCAGTCATCTTCACCTTGTGATGGTGAGTTCATTTGCATGCAATTAAACTATAATCCTCATGTTGCGACCTCTTCTTTTGCTAGCTAGTATTAGTAGTGTCCACTGACAGGTGCGTGTATAACCCGGGGAAAAACCGAAGCACAACTGCAAGGCATTGCCTTACTTCGGTAACCATCTCGACTTCTTTCATTGTTTATACCTTGCATAACTTCTACACAACTTATGAGAAATATTGACATGTTACCTGCTCTTGCGAGAAGAAGATTTGCCTCCGTTTGTAAAGTTGAATCAAAGCAATCGAAAAACTTCAAATGACTCTTGATGTTTCTTCCGCATCTTTCTATCGTTTCACAAACAGCATTTGCTGGGTTGGAACTACTGCATCCACACGGCCCTCCAACAAGTTCAGAGAGATATCAACCAAAGTGCATGGGAATCATTTCAAAACAATTTATTTTAGCGTTTTCATCATCAGACTTTATGCAGCAGCTGCAGTTTTCATGATTTTCAGTTTACCCCGTCATTCATTATTCCTATATGTAGATCGTTGTTAAATAAAAGCAATAGCCGAGAAGAGCTTCTTTGGAAATAACACTTATTATTCATGCCACTACTTTATTAGTTTTATGCACATATCTCATTCTTTTAACAGCTTTTTTTTTCTTTTTAAATCTCCATAGGAACATAATATTTGGAAGTTGACTAGAAAACCTTTGGTTACTTCAGTCTCCAGACTCATATAGTACACTTTTTGCTTTGTCTTAAACAACGTTAATAGAGAGGAATGGTTATGAAACCCGACAAAGTTCTTTGTTGTATGTTTTCGTTCGCTTTTTTGGCCTTGACCGTGCACAAAACGCAATAGTTGTTCACTCCGTGCTGAGTAACTAACCAATAGAAACGTGTTGGTTACGTAATTCATGCATAGTGTATGAACGCAAAACAAAAGATTGTGCATTGTCGTGGACCTTCCAACATAAATCTTGGCGTCTTTGTTTGCTCCTTTGATGATTGCCGGGCTTCATAACCAGTCCTCTATATTAACTATGTCTTAACGTTTCACTGATATAAAAAAACTGTAAATGTACGAGTAAACAAAGTTATCGTTGTTATTGTTGTTGTTGTTGTTGTTGCACTCCTCCGTTACTCCTGTTTAAGTGCTTAGTAGGTTGCTCGCCATACACAATAGTGATAAGTCGTTCTATTTACATCCTAGGTTGGTTATCGCATTCGGCTGTAATACGTGGGAATGCTTTTAACAAAAGTCGCCTTTACCAGCTTCTTACGCTTGCTGTTGGATTGAACTCTCAGTGGGAGCTGTGTTACCACGCCTCCACTCAAGGCTGGAGTTCCAGTACCTTTCACAGCAGGTGCGAAGGGAAAAGCGACACGGTTACCATCATCAAAAAGGGAGAGGACGTGTTTAGAATCCCTGGGGTATAATAAATTTGCTGTTTCAGGTTATGTAGTATTAAACTTTTACAGAGTAATTATGTTTGAGAAGACCATAATTAAATTGTGGATCAATACTGAGCCTTTCTCATCTAATAAGTTCTGAATAGGTTTAAGAAGGTTTTACATTTTTTTCGTTTTCCTTTGATTCGAAAACGTTGCAACGCCTATCCCTATAATATTATCCTAAGCCCACCTCGGATTATTAACAATAAGCTGCCTCCACTGAAAGTGTTAATACTTTTGACCTCTAATTAAGGGGTTCTAATTGTTCGTCTTTTTCCCCCATGATCAATATTTCCTTGAATGTTCTTGTTATTTAGATTCCACTGGTGGTTATGCCTTCACCTCCAGTGCGTTCATATTTTCACTCTGCAACAAAGAGGGTCTTGGACCATTCAAGAGAATGGTGAAGAAAGCATCAGTTGCAATTTACAGGCACTCTCGACTTGGTCCAACATTTGGTGGAGGGTATGACATCAAAATTTCTAACAATGCCAACAGCAACACTGATTCATCCACTAACTTTTTAAATACGACTCCATGTACTACTCCGTTCCAAGTGGAGTACAAGACAGGAACACAATCCTGGCTGGGTCTTACAAATTCACACCTGATGAGGTGAAAGTGTTTTATCTCGGTTGATTTACCCTAACATCCCTACATTCATGTTCTCAACTCATTCATAATTTGAAATGAACAAGCTGATCGAAACGAATTATAAGTGTTTCCATGGTCCAGAGTTATTTGATACAAATCAGACTAACCAATTTATTTCTTTTAATCGCTCTAAAAGTAGCTGGCCTTGATTTCTAATCTGATATTTACTTCAGTTTATTTACTAATTTTATTTATTTTTACTTTTTTTTTGTTTGCTGTTACTGTTCGTGAATGATATTCGCTGACTTTTATAAACTCGGCCATCCCATCAAGGCAGTTTGGCAACACTCGTATCCCTTACCAAACCAAACACTATTTTAAATGTATTTAAATACTATTTTTAAAAACTGTTTTTAACCTATTTTATGAAATAGATTAAAAATAGGGCGAAAAGTGTATTTTTAACGTAGTTTTCGACTGCTTTTAATGGTGTTTAAACCTGTTTAAAACACTATTGAAACAAAATTTGAAATGTATTTTGAAAAGCTTTTAAAAGTATAGTTAAAATTCCGAAACTCGAAATCCTTTGCTAAGTTTAAAAATATAATTAAAATAGTCTGTAACTACTTTAAAAATCTCTCGAGGAACACAGCATTCGGAATAAAAACAGGACAAAAATCGTTTTAAAAACAGCTTTTAATCTGCAAGACTATTTTAAAACTAGTTTAAATGACAATTTTAAAAGTATTTTATACAAAATAGGTTTAAAATAGGTGCAAAATTATATTTTTAACATATTTTTCGACTGATTTTAAAGGTGTTGAAACCTGTTTAAAACACTATTGAAATCCACTGTCTCAAAATATATTTCAATAGTACTTTAAACAGTTTCAAAGTTAAAGTGGATCATATATGAAAAAAATATGTCAAATACAATATAACTATATGAAAATAGCTTTAAAATAGTCTTGAAATGGCATACAGTAATATAGTATAAAACAGCGTAAAAATAGCACAAAATAGCATAAAAACAGTATGAAAATACAGTAAAAATAGTATAAAAATAGTACTAAAATAGCATCAACTAATGTGAAAATAGTTTAAAAATAGTGTCAAAACAGCATAACAATAGTGCTAAATAATCTTGAACTTACATGTAACTTTGTTCTAGCTGTGAACAACACATGACATGCTAGAAGTCAGTGTAGGGCAAACTCAAGCTTGATGGGGGTGCTTGGCTCTACTTCTTTCTTAACTTGTATAATAAATGTAGCTCTACGCTTACTGTATCTGTATATGAAAAGCTGTAATAACAGTTGAGGCTGCAATAATATATATTTTTTGTCTATAAAAGGCTAAAAGTTACTAAAATTTTAAAAACCAAAACATTTTTGAGTGCACGGTCATCATCAGTGCTACATATTATCTTTGTTAAGAAGAATTGCAAACAATGTAAAGGAGTCAAAGGAACATGCATGTATCAATGCCAATTGAGAACTTGAGGCTAAGGGTCAATTACTTAGTATAAAACATCCTCTATATCACTCATTTTAAGGCTAAATACAGGCTATTGACTTGTACCGGTATGCTATGTCTGCAGGGCTGTCATTAAGGGCTGTTAACCATAACACCTGTTACGGCTGAGTATGCTTGATTTTCCCTTGATGCTATGGGTGAAATTCCCTGCTGTTTAGAGAATTCACCCACAAAGTAACAAATTTTCT
Organism: Orbicella faveolata; assembly: GCF_042242905.1. Classification (NCBI taxonomy): domain Eukaryota; kingdom Metazoa; phylum Cnidaria; class Anthozoa; order Scleractinia; family Merulinidae; genus Orbicella; species Orbicella faveolata. Next base: position 18,297,684 of record NW_028301563.1, read on the forward strand.
ATGGGTGTGGAGAATAAGGCTACAGGTGACTAACAAATTAATGACAACCCTGGTCTGTACATGGGAAATATATACATTGTAATTAAACGTAGATGCAGGACATGCAGTACATACTCAATCACTTCTAATCAAGGGAACCGTTTGGCCAATTTAGAGGGTACAACTCATTATGTGTGACTTTTGTACATTTAGTAGGTGATGATCACGTCATGCAAAGGTTTTGTTCATCTTTCGTCATTGAGCAATGTCTGAGGCTACAATTAAACCCTGCATCATTTATGTGGTCCATGTTACAGTTGCAAGCAAGTTGTAGGTTTGATTTTGAATCATAGACTTGTTTTATGTACATGTACATGTGCATATAGCAATTAAAACTGTACCATCTTTTTGGGCCTACAGATATTCAGACTATGAGTAGTCCTGGCCTCTTTCGCGTAGTCTATTGTGTGTGATGCAAATGAAAACCGCAAGAAAAAATGTTGATTTTCTTTCGCGTCATGCATGATGCATGGACTAAGGGCCTCTTCATATGAGCCCGGTAACTGGACACTGTGTTGCAAAAGCAAAGCTATTTTGCCTAAAAAGTTTCAGCCTGGTTACCCGGGCTGGAGCGTTCATATGGGAAAATTCTCATCCTGGTTACCGAGATCTTGGACGCAAAAATTGAGATCTCAGTTACCCGGCCAGCCTGGCTTCTCATACATATATGAACACATCAAAATTTTTATGAAAGAAAGAGTGGCGAGGCGAGATCTCAGAAACCGAGCTAGGCCGGTTGCCCGGGCTCATATGAAGAGAACCTAAGCCAAAGAGGGAATACTCGTAGTCTTAGCAAGCAGGGCAGGGAAAAACAAACATCCCATTGCCTGGGGCAAGTAAATTTTGCTCTTGGGCAAGTGAAAACAGAAGTTTGGAGGTCTGGTAAGGTGGGCAAGTGAAATTAGCCTCAGTACATGTAATCTTGTGAATAATAATTTCCAATCAAAACCTATTTCAAAACTTAAGACTACAAGATGAGCAAAACAGTGAGTTGAAAGCATGGATTAATTTAAAATCCAAGCATACTTTGTATCTGACACAACAATATTATTGTGCCACTGTTAGTAGTTTCTTTCACCTAGTTTCATAGTACCAGTAAACTCATCTTGTTATAGTCTATCACTTACTATAGACAGCAACTAGTAAATGATGCAGTTGATAAGGCATGAACCTTGCGTGCCCATTAGGCATTAGTAATATTTTAGTGGAGCCAACTGAAAACTGAAATAGACTGGCCTACTGCGCAACTAGATTTCATTTTTTTTTCCTGCCCTGGCAAGATGAAGCTTAAAAAACCAAAACCACTTGCAGTAAGTTATAGGGAACCCAAGCTGTCACAAGTCAAGGTCTGGTGCAATTTGAGGTAAAGTTTTACAAAAACTACAGTATTCCAACATGAAAGAATTAATTAATGCATACCATGTTCCTCTTAAAATAAACTTTGTAGCCGCAGTGTATGTAATATATAATCAATAATATTATTATTTACAAGTTAACAAAACTTATCTCATCAAGTTGTAAGGTTCATTCATTTCCAACAAGAAACAACTGTACTTTCACTGATGTGGCATGACTGTAGTAGCTACGTATAGCTTCCTTTCTAACCCTAACTTTAGTTATTTCCTCCTTTAAAAATTTACCAACGATTGCAGAATTGCAGCAATAACTTCGTAACCAGAAGGCAGTTGAAAGACCCCATGAGACTTGCAGAGACTTTGGCCCTAACAGGGCAGCACCACTCTCCATCTCCTGTTTCTCAAAGCTGAAAATAAAAACAAAATTATTTATTGCATTGTTTAATTATTGCAGGATTTAATATTTTTGCCTCCATGTATGTTTTGTTATCATGTTAAGTCTATAAAGTTGCCTTTCCACTTGAACAAAAACAAACTGTTTGATTCAACTTCCACAGTTCGCACTTTAATTTCCCTACGAAGAAATCGATCAGTTTATGCCATGTCAAGATAGTAAAATGATCACAATGGATGAGTAATTTATGGCTGCACAAAAATGGCATACACAGTTGTACATTGTAAACATGTAACTGCCATATAACTGATCATACATGTATATAAAACAGTACCTATAATTATGTAGACTGGACGAAGAACAATTCAAAATTCAGATCTATGTTTCATAGGCAATCATCTAATTCGATAAAACAGCTGATGTGGTTACAAATATGTTACATGTACTTATATGAACATGCATCTCTTCGAATGAAAGACACACCAAGACAGAAGATGGTCGGCTTACCTCCACGGCATTTCCTTGAGACATTACCAAGTTGAAGTCCATCGCAAAGGCAAATCATGGTCGCTGCACCCACGAGTCATATGATTCGGTTCGGTCCCTTAACTTTTAGTCCAGTAAAAGGTAAAAAACAACAACAAATGAACTGTTGCACTGGTCTTAAACGGCTGGAACGAAACCTTCGTTTTACACAACAATTTTGAAATGGAAACAAGTCACGTGGTCACTCGCATGATCTTTCACGCAATCACAGCTGACCAAAATGCTCGCATCAGAGTATTGCACCGGCGGGTCAGCGGAAAATCGACCGGAAAATCCGTTTGCGCCAAAAGTTACGACCGCCAACACGAAGCAAGAGGAGTGCTACATTGGATATAGTTATTAGCCCAGGATTTTTAACGGTACGTTATCTGTTTATTTTATCTGCTTAAACTCCATTTTTTTGTTTACAACCCTCGTAACTTTTTCAAGCGTATTTTCAGGTATTTTACATTGAGACATACGCCAGTTAAGTTTCGCGGGTAATGCTTGGCGATTTCTTGTTTGAAAGATGCGCCAAATGTTCATTCATAAAAGAAGCTTTCTCTTAGATGTATGGGTTTGCTCCAGACGTAACTAATCGCGTACCAAATCGAAGGTTCGATTAAACGAACTTTATCGAAATCAATCGAACTTAATCGAACGATTGGGTTCGAACTCTCGAAGAACAAAATTGGGGCATTCGAATGAATCGAATCGCACTTTGTTGTCGTGCGAGAATGTGTTGTATACATGTTCATGTATTAACTAATTGCATGCTATAACACATGAAATCCAAGCTTGAATCAAGCCTACCATGAACAGAATCCTTGCATTTTGGCTGCGACGTTAGGTGTCACTCAACCTGCATTCGCTCTATTGTTTCTATCGTTAATTTTACTTTAATTATTTTCATTCTTCTATATTATGGTTCCTGTAATTACATTGTAGATTTCTTGACAAAAATGATATTCACACAAAGGGGCTCTGAAAATGGTTGAAGAGACTAGTGATAGGGACTTCTCCCCATGCACATGTTAGTTTTGACCTTCAGTAGGGGATAGACAAGCATTCAGTGTAGTTCAAATTCACCAAATTTTTGATTAGATGAATGCACTATATTTATGTGGCAGGTTGATACATATCCAAAAAATATGGCTAAGCACAACAAAGGTTCAGGAAGAAGAAATTACCTGGCAAGAAGAAGAAAAAGTAATGAAAGACAAGAGGATGAAGTAATAAGAGAAGGATAAAAACACAGAAAACTAGCTGAAGTATTTCGTTCTTTGCAAGAAACTGAGGCAGATGAAACCAGTTGGGAAAGATTTGCGAAATCAGCGTGATTTACCACGAAGGCGTTTTTATGTGGTCCAATGAGGGTTCTTTATTCTCTTTTGCTTGTAACATTTTCAAGAACAAGAGAAAATTTAACCATTTCAGAATAACCCACTAGGACATGAATGGATGGGTAACTGGATAATGCAATTGATACATGTACATAATTAATCATGAAATGTTCCAAGTCCTGGTTCAGTAGTTGTTGTTCGCAAGATCTTGAAGCTTGGGCTCTAATTTGCAAGATGGCACACAAGCAAATGTGCAAAGGCCTCTGGGTGCTCTGAAATGTTGTTGTTGACAACTGAAAAATAAATCTTTTTATCATTCGATGCATTGTTTTCTTCCTTTTCACTAGCCGAGAGCCCACCAAGTGAGCTGTAAATAACTGCCTACAAATAATGGTCTGCTCATGCGTAGTACCGTCTAAATGTGTTTGCTGCAAATAATATTCTGCTCATGCGTAATTGGAACCAAACTCTCAGGTGAAATAATTTAAATGGCTGATCACTTCCCTGAGCTGTGATTGGGTGGTCACAGATCAATTATTTGCGTCAGCGTTCAACTTTGGCAAATAATTGATCTGCTTGCCACTGACAAATCATGATATTTTGCTCAACCTCATTCAATAATAATTATTATTCACAGTTATTGTGAATTTGATACATATATTTGTTTGGTTTTGAAACCAAACGAACCGGCGCTTTTTGCCAGCTTGCTGTGATGTTAGTAGTGAATGCCTCTAGTTAACAGATCAGAGCACAGACTCTTATAATATTAGCCTGGTCACAGCATCTGTCATTGAAACCAAGCAGTAAATTCAACGTAAGTCTGCTCATAACAGACTGGAACAACAACTTTTATCATTAAAAACTATTTAGACAAAAAAAAATGGATTTCCTACATTGTTGACAATAATGACTAAACTGTTGTACAAATATTAGTTCAAACCACTTTTGACCTCAAAATTAAATGACTTTAAAATCTGGAAAACTGTAACTGCTCATATGGGAAACAAGAAAAAAAGAATTGTTTGAAAGAACAAAAAAAAAGGAATTTGGTTGTGAGATCTTGATTTTGGTGTACTTTGTGACTGACAGCACTTTTGCAAGATCTTGAAGCATGTATGCCATGATGAGTGACCACAATAGGTAACTGGCTGATTACTACAAGCAATTTTCTTTTTCATATTCAGTGGTTGTCATTTCTTGTGATTTGTTTTGAGACCTTCCACATGCACACTGTGAGTGGGACACTCTTTGCCAAAATTATGTAAATTATGTAATCTTGAAACATGTACATGATGACTGACCACAATCAATAATTGGCCAATTACTGCAAACTAGTTACATGTACCTTGAAATTTTCATTTTAATATTGAGTAGATGTGATTTTTTGTGATTTGATTGTGAGATCTTAATTCTGGTCTACTTTGTGAGTTATGGCATGTTTTGCCATTAGGGGTGGCCCCAACCAATAATAAGTAATGTCAACCAATTACTTGGATCAATTTTCCTTGAGTTATTAGTTGTTGCTTTCAGAAATTTGATTGCTTCTGGTAAATTTTTAAAGTGATGACACTTTTGCCAAGACTTGTATATTGTACATGTCCATGCAGACATCGAAGAGCTTGAATTGCTTTCAAAATTACTTCTCCCGCTACCCTTTTGAAACATTCCGTGGTTATTTTTCTTGTATTCCTGCTGTACAGTTCAGGTTGATAACAGTAGGCGAAAAAGTTCCACTCGATAGCTTGTGCTAGCCCAGTGTGGTACATATAATATAGAACTTACCTGCTGTTTTCTAGATAAAATGTAACTAAACCTATTACAGTTGAGAACCATTGTGTTTAAAGGTTTTGTATGTAAAGCTTGAGTGAAAAGAAACTACAAGCAGTTTTCAAAAAGGGGATGCAAATTATGTTGATTGCATTATAAATTTCCAGTGGGCTAGATTTAGAAATAGTGCAAAAATGGTGTATTTAAAATCTGTTGTTAAGATAGACATTGCTGTCATTATTTAAAACTACTATTTAAATAGTGTACTCACCTGATTAAAACTTAAAATATGTTTAAAACAGACTGTTTTAGTTGTATTTTAAAGCTTAATATGAATTGCTATCTCAAATAGGTTTTAAACTTCCTATTTAAAACATATTTTATGCTCTTGACATGTCAACTACATTTTAAATACCCTATTTAAAGAGTGTTTTAACACTGAAAATTTGTAAAATACTTTTTAAACCTACAACCATTACCAATATAACTTTCAAAACAGGGTTTAACTAGAATTTTTAAACTGTTTGAACGAAACTTTTGTAGCCATAGTATTAAAATAGATTTTAAATCCCCTATTTAAACCCTGTTTTGAGCTCAAACTACGTTAAAAACAGAGTGAAAATCATTCCCAGGTCATGAAATAGGTTCTAACTATACTTGAAATACATTACAAACAAAAAGCAAAATTTTGAATTTTGTACAAAATAGCACAAAAATACCCTATAGTGACTTCAAAATACTCTTTAAATCATCAAAATATATTCAAAACAGTTTAAAATCAGTTTAAAAATACAGATATTTTAATGTCATATCTTATATCTATTCACAGCAGTAAGGAATGCATATGTATCCGAAAGAGAATTATTATAACGTATGTCCAAATTAGTAGCCGTAACGTACAGCTGCATATGAAGCATCAGTTTCCGTTTGTAGACTCCCCAAGAGGGAAAGTAGTTGTTTGGTAACTGATATTGAGGTTAACTCTTTTTTTTTTTTTTTTTTTGTGGGGGTCCGTCGATCTCCCTACGTTAAAAAAAGGAGCAATTATAACAGAGAAAGAAAACCAGAAATCCGGAGCCGGATATCCCAATTCCCAGGAACTCAGCTCCATTAACAAATCTGCTTGGGGAGCGTGCCCCTGGAAACTACTACAGGGGCCACCTTCGGTGTTCCATATCTCGAGCCCCCTTCATTACAATTCTGTATTTGCCCCAGTTAATTGAAGTTCTACGGCGGCATGAGATCGTAAATTGATTAGTAAGATTTATAACCACTCTATTATGCTTGGACTTATTTCCAATAATTAATGTTGATATATATTGTTTTTAGCCATTGTGTAATAAAATGGTTTAATAAACGTCCTTCGCAAATCTTCGAACTTGTGTTTACTACAGCCTGACTTCTGGGATGAAGACTGTTGGTTCGTTCCTGCACCTCGCCCTCTCATGATCCCCCTTTAAGGGTAGTTTTCTCTTAAGCAGATTTCCAATCTGTTTTGCTTAGGGCTAAGGGTACTTACTCTAGTAAATTTGTTAAATTATGCAATACCCTCTCATTGTTATTAAGACGGAATCCACCAGAAGTTCGAGTAACAAGTGGACAAAAACCTAGTACCAAGATTATTTAGATCGTATCGCAAACTTCTGTGCGACTGTTTTAAACGTCTTCCCGAAAAAAATCATTTCTAGCAACACCAAACGTCGAAAACAAATGTTGAACTTCGTATGAAAAACTTGGAAGTACTGGTGAAATGAAACTGATGATGAAATTTTTGCCTGTGTTTGCACAAGTTCTCTGAACTTTGAAATTTATTTTCTCTTGTTCCCATCGGAAATAGTTTTCGGTGTTATTTTAGGCAATTATTTACGTATTTAGCTTTAAGAACATGTAAAAATGATTGAAAATACTTAAAATTAATCTGGTACCAGATTTTTGTCCAGTAAAGCCTGAAATTGCTCGATTTTCTATCGGATTTTGTCCTAATCTTTGAGTTCGGCACAATCAGAATGACATGAATTAAGGTCGTGGACATTTTATTGCATTGTATTATTAGGGACAAATTCAGAAATACAATTAAAAAGAGGTCACTCATCTGAAAGTACTTCGGTCACACATTTACATGATTTAGACAACACGGAGTGAAAAACCGTGTTTTTGAGAAATTGTTTTACAGGCCCGGTGGTTCATAGGTTCAGTTGGACCTATCGCTAGGTAGCAGAATAACGTCACATACAAATCTAGATACGCACGTTGCCGGTATTAATGTGTTCCGAAGCTATTACTGTTAAGTTACTCCGTCAAATCTATTTCCGTTGCACCTGTGGCCATGCTAATTTTTTTGCAAGTTTTTGGGAGAAACAATTCCGTAGAAGTAGGCGCCAAAAAGTCGCGATCAAATGCATTTCATCTGTCAACGTTACAAGGGAAAAATCGAAAAGCAAAACGAGTAATCCTTTTAACAGATGCGTTTCTTTTTCAAACAATACTTTTTGTATTACATAAACGTATAAATTCCGTGAAGACTGAAACAAATATGGTTCTGTTCCCGTCTTCCTGCGTCCAATAGTGACCAATCTTCGCCTTGGCTGAAAATTATTTTTTTTTCCCCGGGCAGAACCCAAGCGCATAAACACAGCAAAAATTTGAAAAATATATATGCGAGTTTTGTCTGCATCTCTAGCCATTATTTTAAATGAGTAGATTCGCTTGCCCAAGATCACTTAGACGTATCAGTCTGCATACTCGTGAAAACAGCTACAAACAAAACAACTTTGTTAAGCAGCTTAATAAAGCGCGCGCCTTTAGGAATGTTTAATTTCGAGAGAAGTTGCATCGTGAAAGCACATTCACTGAGTATTATCTTCTAAGTTCGGAAGTCGATTCAGCGAGTGGCTGATTAAATACTAATGTTAGTTAATGTGTTCTCATGGAAGGCTTGCGCTGATGGTCAGCCTGCACGTATGTCTAGTTTCCATCGACATCCGGAGCTAAACAGATGCAAGCGTTTTGTTAATGAAACCAAACCGGGAAAACACAAAATTTATATGAAAAAGTTGAAACCAGAGTACGTGTTTATTGCTCTTCTGTGCGAGTAAGAAACTAAAAAACGTCAGTTGTTATCGTTTAAGATAGGAAGTCGTTGATAGTTGCTGATTAAATTTTAATGTGTATATACGCAAACAAGCAGGTTCTTGCCTTAATGGATCAGGCTGCAGGTATGTCTAGTTTCCAACGTCTTCCGACACTTAAAATGCAAGCGTTTTGTTAAATAAAAACAAAGCGGGAAAACAGAAATTTCCGTATAAAGAAGTTGAAATTTCGGTAAAGAGTAACTGTATGTAGTTGACTACATTTTTTTTTCCAAAGGAGATTCGACAGTCGACACCATAAACTTTGTTAATTGAATTTTTTAATTTATTTTGTTAATTAAATTGGCGAAATAAATAATTCAAGTCAAGATAATGGCTACAGAATATGTCTACTCTTAATTGCAAAAAAAAAAAAAAAAAAAAAGCCAAAAGTTAAAGAAAACAGAACAATGGAAAATAGGAAAATTAAACGATGGAAAGATCGTTGATCTCAACTGAGAATGTGGACAGTTATAGTTAAATGGAATATTGCACCACTATTGCCGTGCATAAATAGCGCTCAGTAAAAATTGTTACAGCTCAGACTTCCATGATGTTGCTGTCTTACAAGACCGCTGGTTCAAAGGTTAGATAACTTTATTTAGCGGTCAGAAACTTAATTGGACTTTGTTTACAAATATCTAATGGTCCCTCTAAGCAGTAACGTTATCCATCCTTTGAAAGACCCGAGATCCATTTAAACATAACAGGTGGCATGATAAGTTTTTTTTTTTTTCACCGCCCACTCTAATTCCACATAATAATCGTGATAAGGAATGAAATAATTAGTCATATTGCAAGTCTTAAGAAGTGAACGGCTCACGAGATATGGAAATCACTCTCCGCTATCCAGTTATATCATTTCTCTTTGCTACTTTCTCTCATTTTTCGGAAGGTAAGCAATTTCTTTCTCTCTTAATTTTCTATTTTTAGCTTTCTACTTCGTTATTATTTCAGATACGATATAAAATCCTAACAACCATAACAGACACCTGAACTTCTTTCACTTAAGGTCTTAGTGGAAGGTCCTCTGATGGGTTATCTTTTATCAACTTCAAACCAGATGAGTATTTGTATCTGAATATCACCAGTATTGGTTCAAATCTTGTTGAAGACGGCAGCGAGTGTGGGTTTGCCTGTTTGGAAATCCCTTCATGCTTTTCTTACAACCTCGCAGCACTCCCTGATATCAACAAAAAGAAGCTCTGCGAGCTGCTTCCATCTGACAAGTACAACAACACGGACAAGTTCATCGCAAGCCCGGTGTTTCATCACTTCAGTATTCCGGTAGGGGGAAACTTGACTTTCATTGACATTCCAATTTCAATAAATGATCTACATCAACGAAATACCATTACTAGGAGCCTGTGGTAAAATGGATACCTCATAACGCCAGCTAATTAAGAAAGTCTTAGCAGGGAAGAGGATATATTATAAAGATAACTTTCGTTTAGTTGCACCTTATACTTTCGTTTAACCAGAAGGATATTTGTAGTAAGCCGAGAGCATCACAACCTTCTTGATTAGTGGAAGTTTGGTGCTGCAGGCGTGCCTTAATAACGACTTTTAAGATGAGAACACTAAAATGACGTTTACGACGTACATCAAACTGAAAACAAACGAACGCTACGGAATAGTCTCATGTGAGGGTAATCTTTCCGCCCCTTGCGAGAGCTTCAAGCTTGCAAAACCACCCTCACCCTCCTGCAAGAATCTTTCACTTGCTAAAATAAATCCGCTTGCATCTTATGCGGGTTAGCTCTAGCCAGTACAGGGGCACCATTTTAGGCAGGTTTGTGTGCTCGGCCTTAACTTTTCGTTTCCCTTTATGTTTTTGCTTTCAGTCTCCATGCAGCCGCTGGCCTTGTCAGAACAATGGAACTTGTGTATCACAGTACGAGAAGAACAGCTATGTATGCCTTTGTACGAAGGAATTCTCAGGGAAACATTGCCAAACAAGTAAGAAAGTTTTTCACACTTATTGTATCAATCAACGAAAAACAATATAAAGGTAACTCCTAAGCCACAGATAATTTTTGTGAGATTATGCAATATTATTGCATAATCTCATATAGTTATCGGGCCGTGTTGAAGGTTTGAGGATTTTATAAAACCTGAGAATCTCGCCCTCGGTGAGAGTTGTAGTTAATGAAGATAGTGAAGACGCATTTACAAAGCGGAAGAAAAGATGATATTTAAAATGTAAACCGCCTTTGCTTCTTCTATCTTGGTAAGGTTGTTTATATATCTATCATCTATCATATCCCAGATTCTTGACTTAATTTATTGAGTGGTTGTGATTTTTATTTTTGATTGCGTGACAGTGCAAACCAGTAATTCAACTCAGCTTTGACGCTTTAATGTGTCGATATGTTTGATACTTTGAACATTCTTTTATTGATGTTGATTAGCCTTAGCTAGTTTTCATAGGTTTTCTGATGTTATTTAAATCATGTTTGATCGAAGATGGTCGCTGTTTGAATAGTTATTATCATGACGTAGGAACCACGTAATAAAAATGATACTGTTATCCCATCATTGTTTACTTCTAATAAGTCGGGAACTACTATGTCCACTGTAAGTTTGGTATTCTTAAAGTTATATATAAGCATTGCCCTCCCCTAGATCCCCATTGTAGAAAATCATAAAGAAAAACGTAGTCTGAATAGAGCTAAGAAACTTTGATGTCATAGTCTCTTGTTGGAGCGAAGACCCGCTAATTACGTAACACTGCATTTACTTTGCGTACACCGTAAGTCCTCGAATTAGCGCCTCCACTCAAATAAGCCCCCCCCCCCTCCCCTTCAAATAAGCGCCCCTCCTTTCGTCCAAAATTTTTAAATAGGCGCCTCCCCTCGAATAAGCACCCCTCCCCCCTCCCTGGTTTATGGAAGAGTGCTGAGACAAGAGAGAATGTATAGTTTTGGTCGTGTTCAATCAAAGCAAGTGATTATCGACTCATTCAAGCACTGCACATTGACCCTCGCAGCTGATGGTAGTGAAGATCTGCTGATTCATTGCCTAAAGCCCAACCAAACTTGCGCAGCAGACCTACACTGTAAAGGGGTTATACTACGTAGTTCTTCCCTTCTGGGACTTCTGAGAGACTGACACACACACACACATATTACAACAGAGCCGATCATATCTGACCACGATTTGGGAAAAATTAAATGAGTGCAGAACCCGATTAAGCGCCTCCCTCGAATAAGCGCCCCGCGTCTTCTTCTAAACTTGAAATAAGCGCCCCGGGCGCTAGTTCGAGGATTTATGATATTATTACAAATAGAAAAATACGTATTCAGAAGAGCTATGTAAGTATCAAGCTGTGTTTATTACTCTTATAGATTTGACAGCCATCAACGAGTGTGAGAGCAATCCTTGTCTAAACGATGGAACATGTTCTGACCAACTTGGTGGATTCAACTGCAGCTGTGTACCAGGATTCTATGGTGATCGATGTGAAACAGGTTTTTGTCAGTTTGTTTATTTGTTTTTAATCGTAATTCGTTGTATTAATCTAAATGTGAAGAACCAGCCTGATATTGATGGCGGCATGTTTAAAAGATATGAAGTGTCATTAGAAGTTGTGCTTTTCACGAGGCACTGGATAGGACTTCACCGTTAGTATTAATTTCTGACTGCAAATTTACAGCTTTAGGAACAGGTCTCTAGAATCATAAATGTATCACAATTAACAGCTAGCCACATAAATTATTTAAAATGGGCGAATCAATATGTATGTTGCAATTGTTCGTTCTATTTCTGATCATTTCTTCTCATAAGAATCGACATATGCAACCGAAGTCAGTGTAGGGGCACCAATTTAAACAGTTCAATGCTCAATGTTACGATGAACCATATCAATTCCACGGTTTCACCATTAAGCTCCATATATGCAGCAGCTGCAGTAACCATATGATTTCCTTTCCACCGCGTTTGTCATTATGCTGATTTTTAGATCCTGGCTGAACAAAAGCAATGGCCGAGAGATATAGTTTCTTTGGAAGTAAACAACTGATTCAATACGTTTAAACATAAGTTCGCAAATTTAATTCCGATAAAAGAGGCAAAATAAAAACCGGGAAAATTTTGCTACGCCGAGGAGCTCGTTTAGGAAATAAAATTCTGCTTTGCCAGATATTCAGATGGAAGATCCGTTTATCAAGTACATTTTATACCTTCCATTGCAATAACGCACTCAGTACAAAACACTGCTTTACCAATAATGCGCAACTTACAGCAATAGAAGGCCTTTATCTTGCAGTGCTTATTTCCTTCCTCTCTGTATACTAGTACAACGTTACTGTTGTTTTACTGTTGTGTTACTACTTTATTACTGCTCTGTTACTGATATGTTACCGCTGCGACACTGCTGTGTTTCTAATGTGTTACTGATGTTTCATTGCTGTGTTACTATTATGTAACTGCTGTGTAACTGCTGTGTTACTGCTGTGTTACTGCTGTGTTACTGTTGTGTTACTGTTATGTTACTGCTGTGTTAATATTATGTTACTGCTGTGTAACTGTAGTGTTACTATTGAGTTACTGCTGAGTTAGTGCTGTGTTACTGTTGTTGTGTTACTGCTGTGCTACTGTTGTGTTACTGTAATGTTACTACTCTGTTGCTGTTGTGTTACTGTTGTGTTGCTGTTGTGTTACTGCTGTGTTACTGTTGAGTTACCGTTGTTTTACTGCTGGATCACTGTTGATTTACCGTTGTTTCACTGCTGTGTTACCGCTGAGGTACTGTGTTTTACTACTGTGTTACTGCTGTGTTACTTTTGTGTTACTTCTGTGTTACTGTTGTGTTACTGCTGTGTTACTGTTGTGTTACTGCTGCGTTACTGCTGTATTACTATTGTGTTACTGCAGTGTTACTGCTGTGTTACTGTTGTGTTACTGCTGTGTTACTGTTGTGTTACTGCTGTGTTACTGCTGTGTTACTGTTGTGTTACTGTTGTGTTACTGCTGCGTTACTGCTGTATTACTGCTGTGTTACTGTAGTGTTACTGCTGTGTTACTGTAGTGTTACTGCTGTGTTACTGTAGTGTTACTGCTGTGTTACTGTTGTGTTACTGTTTTGTTACTGCTGTGTTACTGTTTTGTTACTGCTGTGTTACTGCTGTGTTACTGCTGTGTTACTGCTGTGTTACTGCTGTGTTACCGCTGTGTTACTGCTGTGTTACTGCTGTGTTACTGTTGCGTTACTGCTGTGTTACTGCTGTTCTACTGTTGTGTTACTGTTTTCTTACTGTTGTGCTACTGTTGTGTTACTGTTGTGTCACTGTTGTGTTATTGTTGCGTTACTACTGTGTTACTGCTGTTCTACTGTTGTGTTACTGTTTTCTTACTGTTGTGCTACTGTTGTGTTACTGTTGTGTCACTGTTGTGTTATTGTTGTGTTACTGCTGTGTTACTGCTGTGTCACTGCTGTGTCACTGCTGTGTCACGGCTGTGTTACTGCTGTATTACTGCTGTGTTACTTCTGTGTTACTGCTGTGTTTCTGTTGTGTTACTGCTGTGCTACTGTTTTGTTACTGTTGTTTTACTGTTGTCTTACTGTTGTGTTGCTATTTTGTTAATGCAGTGCGTCTGGTATGCTACAGCTGTGCTGCTGCCTTTTACGGTTATGTTACGGCTGTGCTACTACTGTGATGCTGCCGTTACTGTTGTGCTTCTACTGCATACTACCGTGTTAATTCTTTAATGTACTATATTACTTTTTCGGTATTGCTGTTATACTGCTGTTACAGCTCGTTTCTTACTGTCGTGTTAGTGGTGTTTAGCTGGCGTGCTACAGTTATGTAAATGCTGTGTTACTGTTGCGTTACTTTTTTTTTCCGGTGCTATTATACCTAATTTATTATACCTTACACCTTTTTCTGGTGCTACTTTACCTAATTTATTACTGTGGTGTTACTACTGTTTTAGGGCTTAGTTAGTCCTTGTATTTCTACTGTAGGTCGGTTATCCAATTCTGCTATAATTGGTGGAAATGTATCTTACCAAAGTCGCCTTTATCAGTTCCTGACGCCTGCTGTTGGATTGGACCCTCCGTGGGTGCTGTGTTACCGCGCCTCCACCCACGGCTGGGCTGTCAGTACCTTTCATAGCAGGTGTGATGGGAAACGTGACACGGTTGCCATCATCAAAAAGGAGCAGTACGTGTTTGGAGGATACACTGACATTCCCTGGGGTATAATAAATTCGCTGTTTTAAGTTATCCAATATTAAATTTTCAAGTGTAACTATGCTTTGAAAAGACCATAATTAAACTGTAGATCAGTATTGAATAGGCAAAGAAGATTTTAAATGTTGTCGTTTCACTTTGATTATAAATAACTGCTACCCTATTCCCATAAAATAATTAATGTTCTGCATACCTCAGGCGTGAATTAATAATTACTTACTTTCACAGAGCGTGATAACATTTTTCAACCTCTAGTTGTTCTAGTTGTTCGTGTCTTTTTCCGTCATTAATATTTGCTTGAATGGTCTTCTTATTCAGAGTCCAGTGGTGGTTATGGTTCCACTTCCAATGCGTTCATATTTTCTCTCCACAACAAAGAAGGTCTTGGACCATTCAAGAGCATGGTAACGGACTCATCAAATGCAATTTACAGGCACTCAAGTTATGGTCTAACGTTTGGTGCAGGGCATGACATCTACATTGCTGACAATGCAAACAGTAACACTAATTCATACTCAGACTTTGGTCAACACAACGACTACTCTATTTCAAGTGGAGTACAAGACCAGTACACAATCCTGGCTGGGACTCGTAACTTCAAACCTGATGAGGTGGAAGTGTTTTATCTTGGTTGACTTACCCTAACATTCCTGCATTCACGTTCTCAACTTATTCAAAATATGAGATAAACAAGCTGATCAAAAGGAATTTTAAGAGTTTCCATGTTATAGAGTTGTTTGATACAAATCAGACTAAACATTCTGTTTATTTTGATCTTAGTTTTGCTCTGATCATCCTTTCCCCCCTTACGTTTGCTTCTGATTAATTTCAATCTGGTATTGATTTCAGTTCCTTCATTAATTTCAATTATGATTACACTTTTTTGTCTTTGCTGCTTTTTTTCCATAAATAATAATTAACTTCTTTCTAACTCGGGTATCCACTGATGGTTGTAAACACTTGACATGCCTTGTACGCCGCGTGATGTTATGAAGATGAAGATGGCATAAGCATGCCGAAACATGTCTTTAAAAACTGTTGTACGTTTTATGCAATATTTATCATTATTGCTAGTATTACGACCTTATGGAAACATTATACACGACTTAGCAAGCAAATATCAAGGATGGATTTCCTTACAAGATCTTCGCCAACTGGAAAAACTCTCAGTCAAGAAACGCAAAGCTGAACTAGATGTGTCCTTTCTTCGTTCCTGTAAGACCTTCAACGTGTTCCCGAAATTTATTTGTTTTCCTCTACCTAACACCAACCGTTTTGATGTCCTCGCCATCCGTAAACGTTTACTTCGTAGTGCCATCTCCAAGCGCCAAAAAGAACTCAACAAACTATCCTGTGACTGTGACAAGCTGACCGAACGTGTGAAGAACTCTTTGAACTCTGTTGACTGGTACTTCTTAAACAAAGCCTTGAAGAACAATGTTGACAAGAACATCTCTAAAGTCATCTCCACGCATCGAAAGAAACTAAAAAACCTCACAAAGAACGCCGAACTACCCTTCTCACCGAGCGAAACTGTAAATAATCTCTCTTCTTGCAAACTGACTGACGATGAACTTGAACTACTAAAGAATGGACTCGGATTCTCTATCAAACCTCCTCACCTTAACAAGACAAACATTCCGGCTTCCTTTGAAAAGATCCACTACACCATGAAGAACAAACTAATTGATAAAAACTCCGCAACGCACCTAAAAACTGAAATCGCTCATTTGGCTCAGAACTATCTCTCTTCCTACCGTCCTTCAAGCAACGATCTCAAAAAACACCGCATCCTACGAACTCTGAGGAACAATCATAATATCATAATTCTTAAGCCCGACAAAGGTAATGGCGTAGTTATTTTAGACCGTACCGTTTATTTAGATTCTTGTTTTAATATACTTAATGATAAGACTAAGTTTAAACTTTTAGATAACGATCCTACTTTATTAAGAGAAGGCAGGCTTAAACGTTTTATTACTCAACTTAAGAAAAAGCGTTCTATCGATGATGATACCTATTGCAACATATTTCCTAAGGGTTCACAACCAGCAAAATTCTATGGCCTTCCGAAATTACATAAGAAACGTGATAATCATAGGCAGCCACCTCTTAGACCCATTGTATCCTCTATTGGAGCTTACAATTATAATTTAGCTAAGTACTTAAGTTCTCTTCTTGTTCCGCTTTTGCCTGATAAATATTCGGTTAAGGATTCCTTTTCTTTTGTTGAAGAGCTCAGGAGTTTCGATTTTAACAACAAGTTCCTTATTTCCTTCGATGTTGAAAGCCTTTTTTACAAACATTCCGCTAAATGAAACTATCGATATTGCCGTTGACCTTATTTTGAAACATCATCCCAAATTTTCCATCAAAAAACCCGACCTTAAGAAATTGTTTTCATTTGCCACATCCGAGACTCATTTTCTTTTCAATGGTAAATTTTATGATCAAGTCGATGGGGTAGCTATGGGCTCCCCTTTAGCACCTATTTTAGCTAATCTTTTTCTTGGATTTCACGAAGAAACATGGCTAAATAATTTTAACAAGGCCGACATCTTACTCTATAGGCGTTATGTTGACGATACTTTTTGCGTCTTTAAAAATGAGCGGGATGCCATGTCTTTCTTTGAATTCATCAATTCTCAACATCCCAACATCAAATTTACTTTCGAGAAACAGAACGACGGTAAACTTTCCTTTTTGGATGTTCTGATTGACAACTCTTCGCATGACTGCGTTTTTTCAGTTTTTCATAAAAAAACCTACACTGGTCTCTTAACAAATTTTTTTAGTTTCACTCCGTTTCGCTATAAAATTGGCCTTGTCCGTACTCTCATTGACCGAACTTATAAAATCAACAACACTTCTTCCGGTTTTGAAAACGATTTGATCAAGCTTTCGGACACTCTAAAACGTAACTCGTTTCCTTCACACATCATTGAAAAAACCTTCAAGCGGTATCTTAACAAGCTTTCTGATCAAAAAAGCCGCAACGTTAATGATGAAAACAATATACGCTATTTTAAGCTTCCTTTTATCGGCCAGTACTCTAGAATAACGGAACTCAAACTACGGCAATTACTTAAACGTTTTTGTGAAACGGATCTTAATATCAAATTAGTTTTTACTTCTTTCAAAATCAAGAATATGTTCAGTTTTAAAGATCGTACTCCTGATGCTCTAAAATCCATGGTAGTTTATCAATTTACTTGTGCGGGATGTAATTCCTGTTATATTGGTGAAACCAGTCGCCATTTTTCTACCAGGATTAAAGAACATACAGTAAGCGATAAAAACTCGCATATTTTTAAACATCTTTCTCAATTTTCTTCATGCAGGGGCATGTACACACCTTCTTGTTTTCGCATCTTAGACTCAGCGAATAGCTCTATTGATCTTAAACTTAAAGAAGCCTTTTATATCAGTAAGAACAAACCTGACCTTAACAAACAGTTACATCACTTCAACACCTTTTTAACTCTGTAATTTCCGTTTCCACTGTTTTGTAATGCATATTGTAAATAATTTATTAATTATATAATTTATTATATAACTTGTGTCACGTATCATTAGTCACTCTATTAAACTGAAGATGGCATAAGCATGCCGAAACATGTCTTTAAAAACTGTTGTACGTTTTATGCAATATATAGACATTTATTGTATCTCTCAGTTAGTACGCACGCTGTGATTGGTCAATTTAGCGGGCCGTACTCTCCTTTACGGCCCGCTAAAATTTAAAGTTGGTTCTGTTGCGAAACTGTTTCGTGATCTATCGTTAAGTGTTCTTTATAGTAAGTGAAAATTTAACTTTCTTATATTCTATTATGTAATAAAGCGTGCTAACGACTTAAAAACAGTTTCAAACTGACTCGTTTTGCTTTCGAGGTGCGTCAGAAATTCGAAGCATTTCCGAGTCCGCGTGAATACAAATCATTCCCGAACCCGTCAGGGACACAGTAGAGATATAATAAATATCTCTCTGGTCCGTATACTGTAAGTTACGGATCCTCGTTTTTTTCCCCTTCGATTTATGACCCGTGCGCTTCGCGCTTGGGCCATAAATCGAAGGGGAAAAAACTCGGTCCGTAACTTACAGTAGGGACCTCGAACTCGGTTAGTAAGAGGTATGTTTTTACCAACATTTTGTTGTTATTCATAACAGCTGAAACAGAGAAAAACTCTTTGTTTACCCATGCAGCCGATTAAATAATAGTTTAGGGTCTCAATGACGGTTACTATAGTTTTACGGTTGATAATTAAAAGCTTTTTGGCGGTTAAATATTTGGCTGTTTGATACAGTAGATTGAAAAATTTCAGTAATTCAGGGTGATATATAAGGAGCAGCAATTTGAGGTCAATAAAACGTCGCTTCAAAACTATGGATGTTTGCGGCGGCTATCATTCCGTTTTTTAGTAGAATTCTTTTTTCTTATTTTATAAACATGGATATTCCATTCATTTAGATGCCGGAGAACATGATTAACATAGTGACTGATGTAAATATACCACTTGAAAAATCTAAATATAACATTTGTATGGGTTTCTTGGTGACACACACCAAATAACTCTATTGACCTTTTCGATATTTATAATCTCAGATATTTTAATGCCATATGTTTAGCTATTTATAGTAGTAAGAAATGTATATGTATCCGAGAGAGCTTTATTGATAACGTATGCCCAAATTAATAGCCGTAACGTACAGCTGCATATATGAAGCATCAGTTTCCGTTTGTAGACTCGCCATAAGGAAAAGGTTGTTTGTTAACTGATATTGTGGTGACCTTTTTATTATGATGGAGAATAAGAAAAATGTGAACATAAAAATGTAATTGTAAATCTTGCATAAATAAAGGGCTTGCTTTCGTATCATGCCGTAGAGTTCCGCACATAACAGCAGGGTAATGATCAACATTGTCAACACCAGTGATCCTTACAGCGATTTCTTTCTGCAATTCAAAAAGTAAGATGCAGTTTGCGACAGTCAAGAGGGAAACTGACAACTGCAAGGTTAAGTGAGCATTTTATTTTTCGCCTATATAGATTCGTTTGCAGGTAGACTTTTTCTGCCTTAAAAGCGGCACTCGGTAAAAAGTAAGTCTCTAAAGAAAAGCTTCCACCAAAAGAAATCGTTACTTAATCTGGGATGGATCTAGGTTGAGGGGGGAAGTTAACTCCTATATATTAAAGAAAATGAAACATTGTAACACGCTGACTTGGCCTCAGAGAGCAGGAACTGAATCCCATTTCCGAGGAACACCAATGATCAAATGTGTCAAAATTCCTTTTTCTTTGAATTCCCAAGGTCATTTGATCACAGTGGGTTTTGCGGAGTGAATTTTTACTTCTTTGACACGAATTTTTGCTTTAAATCCTAAACCTAGACATTACGTGACACTCGCCACGCCGAGAGTTGTCCCTATTAGGCGAGCCAAAGCGTTTATATGAAGAAAAGTTGTCCCGTTTGCCAGGCTTAGTCTATCTGCCGAGGCGAGACAACTCTCCCACCCGAGTTGCCTCGGCCCCAGAGAAGGGTTCGCGATCCTAATGTAAACGGTTAGTTGAATTCTGCAAAGAAATAGACTTAAAGTTACCTCGGCCAGGGTACCTCGGGGGAGGGTTGTCTCGGGTGCCCGAGACCATGTAAATAGTGCATCAGACTCTGTATGCGCCTGAGTCAATCGAAGTTCTACAGCCGCATAAGATTAGCATGAGATCGTTACATTGATTAGTAAAGTTTATAACCACTCGATTATTCTTGGATGTTATTTCCATTTTTAACCAATAACAGAACATGTGTAGATGTATATTGTTTTTAGTCATTGTGTAATAAAATAGTTTAATAAACGTCCTTTGCAAATCTTGGAATTTGTGTTTACTGCAGCCTGACTTCTGGGAACAAAATGTTGGTTCGTTTCTGCACCTCGCCCCCTCATGACCCAACTAAAGGGTAATTTCCTCTTAAGCAGATTTTCATTTTGTTTTGTCTAGGGGCTAAGAAAACTTGCCATAGTAAATTTGTTCAATTATGAAATACCTTCTCATTTTTATTCATCTTTGATTCCAACGGAATCAGAATGACATATGAATTAAGGTCGTGGACATTTCATTGCATAGTATTTGGTAAAAGCAAAAAACTCAGAAATACAATTAAAAACATATCAGTTATCTGCAAGTATGTCGGTTGCAGTGCATTTACATGATTTAGCCAAGACGGAGTGAAAAATGTTTCTGGGATGTTTTTTTTTTAAGGTAATTCCCTTAAAATTGCTCTACTATCAAACTTTTTTTGAAACTTGGCATAATTAATATTCATGATGTGAACATTAAAAAAATACAATAAACAAATGGGGTCACGGGCTTGTTTACGCGTCAGCAGGCTCTTAAAATGGGGTATTTTACTGGTTGCGTGTTAAAAATTTGAATCGCCTTCATACAGAATTAAGTCTTGGTTACTTGAAAGACACAAAATTTTATCTTAAAAGTAAAGCTTCTTTTATTCACATAAGCAGTTGCTTCATTTAAGCCGTTTTTGATTGCCTAGTTGTGTGAATATTTCCCTTTTTCGGACAGTTCCGTGGTTAGCTTGAAGTCCTTGCCTTGGCCAAAACACACCCAGTACGGAACCATTTTCCAAAAAAAAATTATGTTCTATTATCAAACTTTTTTTCCTTCTTCAAATATGTTCTTTATTGGACTGTTCTTAGCACCGTGCTATTTAAAGAGTACAGGAGCGTTTATTTCGCCATCGAGCTTAGTTTGAACGAAATCTCTCACGTTTTGTACGAGCACGCGCTCTTGTGCGCGCGCTAATGACGCGAAAATCGTGCGCAGTAATGATGCGCAATGGACACCGCGGAAATACGTTTTTTGACGTCACAGTAACTGGTCAGTGGTCATCACCATCGGGCTGTGCTGTCCTTCGATCGAGCAGTTCTCTGAGATCGGTATTTTGCTTCGTTTTAAGGTCGAAAATATCCTTGATACTTCTCGTTATTGGTGAGTTTGACGTCCTTAAATGGGTTTTTAATACTCAAGCAATGTTCGTAGAGAATAGCGGTACAGGGGAGTCATTTTGTGTGGAGTAATGTGTAGTTTGCTGACTAGAGCCAGCTCGAGCGGACGAAGCGTGGATCGTGTTGCTTCAGCCGCCCTCGCCTCAGAATTGTGAAAATCAACGATGGGTATCCAGCAAAGCAGAAAATTGGTCCTGTATGCAGGTTTTGCAAGGATTTTGAAGACTGGTTGGATTTAAAGTGTAATTTGCACGAAATGGTTAAGGTAGATGTAAGTCGGGACCGTTTCAGTCACACTCACTTTTCGCCCACATGTGGTGCTTGTTCGTTGAGATTATATTTCGCAACGCGTCAAAGAAACTTTGATAAGAATTTGTCTTTAAAGACTGGCGTTTTGGCGTTTCTATCACTTTTCTGACTTTCTGCGCCTTTTGGAACGGGTGAAATAGTTTTTTTGTACCTGCCGTTTGCTGTCAGAATAAAACATTTGTTCATTTCATTCACAAGATATTTCTCTATCATTAAAGAGTGTTTAAGCCTACATTTATATAATGGTGGCGTTTGCGAAGGGACTAGAAATCGAAAATATTGTGATATGTTGGCCGCAGCGAACGCTGGAAATACCGAAAACATTCAAGACCGCTTAATATCTTCGGTTCATTGACAATTTTTCCTTTTTTGAGGTCTTTTTTGTTTCCATCGATCAAATGTTGATAGTACGTGGAAATTTTCAAGACCATTTCCCTGTACATGTATGCACATGTAACTAAATATTTTAAAATGCCCAAACACCTGTATTTGTTTACACGAAACCGCTTCCACTTATGGGATGTGGTCAAGTTTCACTTCTTTTGATGCTGAAAAGACATTCAACATTTCAGAGAGGCAGTAATCAACTCCTCAATGAAAACCACTGGTTTATTTTGTTTACTCAGTCATTTGAAGCTTTTCGATTTCTATTTCCCTATCTTACATGTGCATTTTATGAACGTACATAAATAATTGGCTGTTGTTGTTTTTCCTTTTATTTAATTTAATTTAGATGAGCTTTGCTCAATCACTACAAAATGATTTTTACATTATAATCATACATGTACATATCACGTGCTTTGAATCAATATGAAATTAATTATGATCGCCTTAGTAATAATATTGTATCATCCTCCCTTCTGTAAGATTCTTACTTAACTTGTAACCACTTTATTACAAGACATTGTAGCACCTGATGGCAATAAATTATATATGTATAATTATATGTATTTTTTTTTTCCTGTGATAAAATGGCTAACAAGTGGGTTTGTTTATGCCACTGTGTTTCTGAATTGGCTTACTGTCGTCTACAAACCATTGGTCATATATCTTGGCTACATCTAACTCAGATACTAGACACAAAAGCATGTATTAAAGAACAGATACATTTCTTACAAATTAATATTTATTGCATTTAGTTCATCAAGTTCTACAACATTGCATTTCTCCAGTGCGAAATTTTGTGCAAGGTCTGAAGTTGTAAGTTGCAAAAACAAGTTCTGTCAGTAGTTGCGAATCACTTTAAATCAGGCTTTGGTGCTGTAAATTGAATGGCAAAAAGCGAGGAAATTAGAAATTGTCTCAAATACACAAGTGATAAAAGAGGTAAACTTGACTGAAATCTACAGACTCCTCTTTTTTAGGTTTAGGGTTAAGGTTAGGCTTAAGGGACAAGGTGGGAGGTGCGGTGGCCTTCTGGTTAGAGCACTTAACAATGAATCGAGCGGTCCGTGTTCGAGCCCTGGTCAAGGACATTGCGTTGTGTTTTTGGGCAAGACACTTTTACTCTCACAGTGCCTCTCTCCACAAAGGTGTACAAATGGGTACTGGTGAATTTAATGCTGGGGGTAACCCTGTGATCGACTAGCATCCTATCCAGGGGGTAGTAGAAATACTCCTAGTCGGTTCATGCTACAGAAACCGAGATAAGCCTGGTCTGATGGGCCACTTGGCTCTATGCAGACTTTACCTTTTACTTAGAGACAAGGTACTGCATCAAGTGGGGGAAGGGACAGCGGAGTCAGAACCTCCCATTCCCCATACCTCTATCTCTTGACTCCCACCCTTGTTCATCCTGCTCCTGTCCCCTGTAAATTAAGAGACTCAAAACACATCCTAGTCATTTAGCTGCACAGTCCTTAGGTATTTCCTTTTCCATTTTTCCTTCGTTTTCAGCCTTGCTACTCTTACCCACGTCTTTCAAGTGAATGACCTATGACGTAACCACTGTCAAAGGGTTTCATTTTGAGCCTCATTTTGAGCCCAAGGGTGAATTTTTCTTTGCCCGTCGGCCTAGAAGTGTCTACAGACACTAAATGAAAGTCAAGTAACATTTTCAGTTCTTGTTTTTGAAAGTATTTGAAGCCTTAATGAATGACAAAAATTAGCATTTTGCATTTCTCTCCGGATTCCTACCCCCTTTTCTCCCAGGCTCCTGCCCCCTGCCTCTCCCCACCATCAACAGATGGCTGAATGTTCAGGAAAGGAGTTGCCATATAGAGAGCATTGGTCAGTGTTCTCTCAGTTGGTGTTTTTACAGCATTGATGTTGTGGAAATCATCCATGGACAGTATCTAAAAGGATTTTTGCTGAGCCAAAATAGCAAAAAATTTACAGTAGAAGAAGTTTTCTATTGGGAAATCCAGATAATAGTAATAGGTAAACAAATATTAATGTTACAAAGTTATAGAGTCTCAGGCTCTGAGGTAATGTGGTCAGAAATTATCTGGGTGGCCTTATAATCAGAAGACTGTTGTGTGAATACAGGGGGGATAGCCCATTTATAACTAAAAATGAAATTCATTTATTGAGTTTTAACTGGAAGTTGTTATTACCCAGATTTTATGGTATTTTTATTGTCTTATATGCATGTATTTTTAATTACCCTTTTAACAGCTTTGTATTCCATGTCTTCTGCCATCTTAAGATAATCAGATGTCATGTACTTCTTGTGGTTTTTCTAATAGCTAAATAGCCTTTTTTTCTAAACTCTAACAGCTATGCAACTAGTTTAAAATAATTTTCACACTTTAGAGGCGCTAAAAGCAAAATACAGAACTGCAACAATTCGAAATATGACAAGAAACAAAGAAACAATAATAAACATGAAAATTTAAAATTTTATTTTCGCCAGCCTCAAGATTCCTGAAGTACAGTATAATTAAAATTGGATATTTTATGAGAAAACATACCTCGGTGAATTCTTCCTCGAGTTGAGGCCAGATTTTGAACCCTTTTGGGGATTCAGTCCTACACTTGTTACACCAACGTGTCCAAGATTTATACGAAGCACTGCTTCGATTTCGGCCAACTTGGTCTGTAATTCGGTGATACCGAGTGAGGACAGGATGACCGTGATTACTTACGTGAGTGCCCCCAATCGAACAAGTGGACGAACACGAGCATGTCTTCCCGACGAATTTGATCGAAATGCCATTGATATACCGATTCATACGGTTCAAGCCCATCAATTCAACAAACTTGAGAAGTTGATGTCCTCAGAACACCGCTACAGCAACACAAAAGCTGCCTAGTTTTAGCCTTAGCGCACATCGTAACGTAAATTGCCACTGGCCCGCCGCTTGCGAGCATGAACTCTCACGAAACAACAACAATTTCACACCGTGTGCAAGTTCAGTTTGGCTTTGGCACAATATATAATATTAACTGAGAACTATCCATCAAACGAACGGAGTTTAAATGCTAAGTTTACAGTGTGCGCTCTAAGTTTTGTATCTTTTTGACTGTCGATAAGACTCGCTGCGAAAACAATGTAAAAGTTGCAGGCATTTTGGAGTTTTGTTAAGGTGTACCGCTGACCAGCAAAATACTGTATCGCGCTCCAAAAATGTATTTCCGCGATGTCCGCGCAATGCTATATTAAGGAATCACCTTAATGGGCCCAGTGGTTCATTGGTTCAGTTGGAGTACGGCTAGGTAGCAGAATAACGTGTTTGATTGCCTGTGTTGACAGATATCTAGGTACGTTTCAGGTATTAATGTTTTCCTAATCTATTACTGCTAAGTTACTCAGTCACTTTTATTTCCGTTGCAACTTTGGCCACGCTAATTTTTTGGCAAGTTTTTATACATTGTAACACAAGTTAAGCAATCAGTTGCCGAAGCAACTCCGTATAGGTAGGCGCCAAAGTTTTGGGATCGAATACATTTGAACGACGTACTGCAAGGTAAAATACAAACAGAGATCAGGATATCAAATAGTCAGTTCTACAACTAGTCTTGCAAGACTATCTTATCGGGACAGCTACTCTGTTCATGTTAAGTTGGCGTACTGAAAATTAAGCTGCAGCTTGTCAGTACTCCAGGCTCTGAGCCCAACAGTACGTCCAAGGGTTATGTTGGCTGCCCTCGACAGACACCTCAAACTCAGGAAATGACAGCATAATTTCCATAGTGAAGGACGGAGAATTCGTCAAGTGCCCACAGGTCCTGGAGGGAAAAGCAAGAGCTCCTCGTGAAAAAGGCCATGGAAAACGACCGAATGCAACAAATGCACTTCTCGACAAAGATCAAGGGCGGCTATGGAAAAATCGTGTACTTGACGAACAAAAGCCAAAGTCACTCCTTTATAATCTGAGGTTTCTTTTCGCCCTTCATTTTTGTCTTCGAGTTTGCCAAGAGCACCATGAAATTTTTGTCGAACATTTCAGCTTAAACAAGGACGATCAAGGCACAGAGTACGGACCATTCGTAGAAAACCTAACAAAGAACCGGCAAGGCGACATAACAAAGAAACGACAAGCCAACCAGCCAAAAATGTTTCCCACTGGAGGTCCCCGTTGTTTAGTCCAGTTGTTAGTCTTAGTCAAAAAATATCTTGCCCACAGACCTGAAGAAAAGCGAGACAGTGGCCCGTTTAATTACGCCATTATTCAGAAGTCCGAAGTGTGGTACAAGAAACAGAGGTTGAGGATCAATAAGATAAAATGTCAATTGCTCTTGGTCATGGCAAGCGAGCGTTCACTGGCAGACTACGAGGAAGGTGACGAAGCAGAACAGCGACAGATCTCATTCATCTTCAGCTGTCCTGTCTGCCAACAGATTCAGAATTCCCGTTCAGTTCTTTACAGTTTGCTCATTCAGCACAACCATACAGCGACTCCAGCCTGCCAAACAGTTGCCCACCTCTTTCATGGCTGTCAGATGACGATAAATTACGAAGCTGTCGTTGGTGTTTTTCAACAAAACAGCAATGAAACAGTGTAAGGAGCTTACTCGTACCCTTACTACCACTGCAGAGACTGCAAAAACCGTGCTTTGAAAATTACTTTCATTGAACTATTTCATGTTGTTTTTCTTCAATAGTTTTCACTCCTGGTTTTCACAAAAAAACTGCCAATTATTTTTCTCTGTCTAAACTGGGACGAAATAAAGGTATCTAGTGCATTAACTGAAAACTATCGGCTTCTATTATAAACAAATAATAGCACGACCATACCTGAACGTAGTATTTTGTAATGACACCGGCTTGAAGTATTTCAAAATTTTCCAAATACCCACTGGCTGCTTTGCGGCTCGAAGTATTTTGGACAATTTTGAAATATCGTTCGCTGTATCATTGTCAAATACCACTACAAGTCATTCTATTACCTATACTAATAAGACATTTGAATTAATTTGCCTTTAATAGATAGCCCTTGACTTGCTCTACGAGTCGACCTATTTTTTTTTTTTTTTTTTTTAAACATGAGGTCATTAGACGTTGGAAACCAAAGTCCAACCACTCGTCCACGTCGCGGTGGCCGGAAACAGGTATGTAGGGGACTGCTGCGCAGGGCGAAGTATGGTGGGAAACTTGTTCCCCTAGGCCGCTACGGAAGCCATGAAGGCCCGCCCAAAACCCTGAAACGCCTGGCTAACGGGGCTCTGGTGAAGCTTTGAGGGCCAATCACCCACTGACTGGATAGACGAGATTACTGAAACCATAGGAAGCAGGCACAAAATGACATCAATGTTGGGTCAAAAGAATGTCTCCTCGGAGACTCGTATGACGCACAGTGGTAAAAGCTGGAAGGAAGAGAACCGTGGACAATGAGGCGTTAAAGGCAGGCTACACTTGGAAAGAGATCGAAAAGTTGGCCCAAAAAAAGGAGATGGCGGGCAGTTTCCATGGACCTATGCTCCACAGGGAGTGAAAGGGAATAAGCATAAGCATTAGACGTCCCATGACGTCATCATTTCTACCATCATGGATCTGTCCGCTATCTTGGAATAGGCCCTTTGTACGATCCGGTCACATGGTACGAAATTAATTATACTGGGACACAAGTTACACAGTGGGACTTCCAAAACAAAGGAAAGTCGGACTAAACTGGTACGAGTTCCTTCGTTTTGGAAATCCCAGAGCGTAACTTGTGTCCCAGTGTAATTAATTCCGTACCGTGTGACCGGATCGTGCAAAGGGCCTATTCACTTTCGTCTAAAAAAGTCAGAAAATAACATGAGTTGATGAGAAATTATCCAAACATGATTATAGAACTGTTTGAAAAAGGTGCAAATTCTACTATTATGCTCAAGAAAACTAAAAAACCAAAGATTTCTGTTAGAAAAAAGCGAAATATTCCTGTGAATCTAATTTTTTACAGTATTATCAAGTTGTTAGCGCTATTCCGGAACGCTAAAGGTCCCTAGCCGAGTGCTCCGACATCATCAACAAATCTTTTTTTACCGGAAATAATAATATCTTTTCTCTCAACGAATCGACACAAATTAATCTGTGCAAGGCTAAGTCAAAGGACTTCTATAATTTGCTTAACGTTAAGATTCGCACCGAAGATCAAACGGGCCCTAAACGTTGGAGCGAAAAACTCTCTTTAAAAAAGGACGTGTGGACCAAGATCTTTAAATCACTGAAAAATATTTGCAAGGGAACTAAACTCAAAGAGTTTCAATTTAAATTAATCCATAGAAGGATAGTAACTAAGAAAGAATTATTCAGATTTGGTATTAAGGCGGACGATCAGTGTCTATACTGCGGGGATAAAGATTCAATTGAACACTCTTTTATCGAATGTATGCTTGCCAAATTGTTTACCCAAAAAGTCTTGAACTGGTTCAACCAAGTGAATGCATGTCAAATTTCTCCTACCACAGAGGAGACCTTGTTCGGTATTACTGCAAGCTCCCACGACATAGCAATGATACGGAAATTCAACTACACTACCTTATTTATGCGCCATTATATTTATTCAAGCAAGTTAAATAGCCTGGCCATTTCCATTCAGGATTTTATCAGTAAGTTACACATTAAATACAATCTTGAAAATTTGTCTTAATTAAATGTTTTAGTGAGCAGTACTTCTCCCTCCTCAAAGTCAATATACAGTATAACGTATTGTAAGTAACTGTACGTACAGCAAGTAATGTAAGTAGAGTATTATATTGTTACCAGTGTAAGTAGCCCGTATTACAAGTAATTGTATTCTCTGTAAGGAACTGTATATATTGTAACTGTGTTGCCAGCATAAGTAACCCGTATTGTAAGTAACATAAGTAAGTATTGTAGAACTGTGTTTTGTAAATTAAAATTATTTTTAAAAAAAGGAAATTTGGCTTGAACTCCTCGTCAAAATGCGGTTACCATGGCAGCGTAAATTGACGTGGAGACAGTTCACATGTCAAAAACTTGGCGAAAGATAAATGAACAGCTACTGAAAGTTCCAGCATCATACTCAGCTTCCCTTTCAAAAATACTTAAAAAACCTTTGGGGACAAAAAGTGTCGGGAGGTGGCAAAGGGTTAACTGAAAAGCACAAATATTCTCCAAATCTTTCTTTTTCGCCATAAATCGGTCCAATTGACCATTCTTAGCCTCTAACGAGCAAAATTTGGCTCGATGAAGGAATTCATACATTTCTGGTTAACCCTTTGAAAACCAAGTACGCATATATGCGTAATTAATGGCTAAACTTTGGCTTATGCGTATGCCCGGAATTGAGATATTGCTCAATTTATACCTAATCCTCGAAAAATCTCTCCTTTTAATAAAAAAAGCTTTCTTAGCAAAACTTAGGCTTATTTAGCGTCATGGCAGCTAAAAAACCTGACTAAACGGTTAAAAACGGTATTTTTTGGCGAAAGTTTAGTGTTCAAAGGGTTAACTCATTTTTTACTTAAAATTGTACAGAGATAGACACACAGGATTACGCGCCATTATAGCGCCAAGCAACAAACAACCAAACAAACTATCACAACTTCAAAAAACTCAATTGAATCAACTTACAATGACTTTCCTTGCCATTCAAAGTTGAATAGAGATAAACTTGCGTTGATTAATCGTCTATGGAAGTGAAAAAAGGGCGAAAGATTGACGATTACCGCTAATTCGTTCACGAAAATAGATCAACTCGACGATCTCCACCCTCTGTGGCGGTCCAGATGAGAAAATTCCGCCCGCTCCAGGAACCAATCAGATTGCAGAATTTGTTGAATTCCGCCCGCTCACGAGCTGAGAAAAAGATAAGTTAAAGTATAGTATCCAAAAAAGGCAAATATCCACGCATGAAAGATCTTTTGCGTAGCCCGCACGGAATGCAGCCTGGCTATATAACCTCAAACTTCAAACAGGTATTAGGAAATGTGACGGGATCAACTCCAGGCATACACGTCGTTCCAACTCAGACAAATCAGTAGATAAAACCTAAACAACAATTACAGACGATTACTAAACGTTCGCTGGAAAAAATAAATAAATAAATAAATAAATAAAACAAAACAAGAGACATGAATACATACGTTGCTGATGCATACTGCCGAAATACCATCCTGAACGCTAAAACTAGACACAGTTTACGGCTAAACACCGAAACAAAAACGTGGCGGCGCTATTTTTGATAGCACATGGCAAAATTCCCCTCGCAGGGGTTAACGAGTAACAATATGCATGAAAACCGCAAGCAGCGCGGGCTCATCGCAGCGAAAACTGCAACAGAAACAATGTTCCTAAACTCAAAACAAGTTCCTAACACAGGGAACAGTTTTTCAAGTCCTCGCCAGTTTATTCCATGTTTAGTGAAATACGTAATAAGAGAGTTCTTTTGTTTCCAGTAATTTTTATGTCTAAGTATTCGGTTTTGTTTAGCCTGGTCGAATATATCAAGGCGATGTACTCTTTCCAAAAATCCAACGTGATGTAGTCTTCGATTGTTGTAGTTTTCCCGTCGGATTCTTTTAGTCTTACAGATGAACACTGATAAAAGCTTTCATTTCCTGAATAAATCAGTGTTTTTTTTTTTAATGTGTCACTGTTTGCTTGTATCACAAAATAATCACCCAGCAAAAGTCTAACTACTGTTTTGTCGCTGTCAGATACTACAATATTACTATTTTTATTAGTGCAAAACTCAACATTTTTCTAAATTCCTCGGGGTAAAAAATAAAATACTTATGAACTTGGTCACACTCTACACCAGAAGATGTTTTGGTATAGTGTTAAAGGCTCCTATAAGTAGCTCCTTCTATAAGTAGTTGTATAACAATCTTTTTTGTTTTTTTTAATATCAATATAGATGTGGCCCGCCTAGATTAGCCTAGCCCACCTACGGGTTCGCGCTGTTGCTATTATCAAGCATTTTTAACTTAATCTGTATATCTATTTCTGTAAAAATGTAAATATGCGAGTCATAATAATAAAAAAAACTGTTGTTTGTTGTAGTTGTTCAAGGGATGGCTAGCCTGTCTATATATTAGTACTGAACCAAGAGCGGTGGTCTGCTTGTGATGTATCAAGTGTGTCCCCATCAGTCAATAGCCTAATTTCCTCAAAGGACCATTATTTAAAGTATGATTATCTCAGAGTATTGTTTTTTTTTGTTTTTGTTTTTTTTGTTGTTGTTGTTGTTGTTTTTTTTTTTGTCATCTTAAAGCTTTTAAGCTCAATTAAACGCCTTGAAAATGGGTTTGCGAAAAGATACACAGAAACTTTGGACACTGGGACTTTTCTCCAAATGACATTTCTCTCCCCTTTCTTCACAAAATGCTAGTTCCAAAGGTTTTTCCAAAATTTGCCTAGCTAGTTTAGAGTGAGTGTTTCCTTCCTTTGTTTTGTTTGACTTCTCAAACAATTCAGTGTGATCCCTCGTATTGTTATGAATGCATACACTGCTTTTTTAAGGGCTGAACTCTAACATTCTTAAAGCACTTTATATGCGCCGTTTAATCTGGGGCAGTGCTTCAATGTGACAGTGCTAGTATAGATCTAGTGGCTCTGGTAGTCTCTTTAGACTGTTTACAAGTTGTAATATTCGAACCTCATCAAATATTCAAAGAAGACAAATGAGATTGAGAAAAAATGTAAACTACTGTTTATTAAAAGTTCAACATAAAATATTATTATTATTCATTTGATTTTTTAGCACCCTCTTGAACCTGAAAGCAAAAAAGACAACGGAATTAAGATAACGGTATCTGTTATCAATAGACATGGCAATTTAAACATTGCATTGATCACAATTAACACTCATTTCATTTGACTAAGTCCGGCAAACGGCAACAACTCTTTTACACTTCTAAATGGTTGTCCATATTTTGGACGGACATCCTAATAAATACGGACAAGGAATAAAATAATCATTGTTATACCTCCCAACTCAAAGACGTTTTCAGATTGTAGAAGAACGTGTCACGTGCTAGTGGTCAAAACGCACTAACTCCCTAGGGAAACAACAACTTGAGCTTTTGACTTGCACGTGATCAGGTCGTGCTCCTTGAAACCGCGGCAAATTTGTGGGCCAGCCTGCGTCGAGCATGCAACTTTTCGCATTTTTGTTTTCTATTTTTGGTTTGGGAGGTATAACAAAACTCTTAATGATTGATCCCAAGGGAAACTGTTAGTTTTGTTTCCCCTCGACCTCAATGTTCCCCTCGGCTTTACCTCGGGGAACTTTGAGGGTCTGGGGGAAACAGTACTCACTGTTTCCCTTGGGACCAGTCATTAAGTGCTTATTTACCCACGAAGGACATACACCATGTAGAAATGTACATCAGTGCATGTGCATGATACATGTGCCCCTTATCAAACCTACACTTCAGTCAAATTCCAGCCAGCTTCTCACGCCGACAAAATATATATATATTGCAAACATAAGTGACCACAGCGTTGTTTTTTGTACCATCAAAGGGGGTGTCAAAAAACTACCGCCCAAGGTGTTTGAGTATCGCTGTTTCAAAAACTATGATAAAGATGCATTTCTGAAAGACTTAAATTACGTTCCATGGTCTATTATTGAGAGCACAAATGACATTAATGATGCTTTACACCTTTGGGAGAGCCTTTTTAAAAGCGTTGCCGACGATCATGCTCCGATGAAAACAAAACGAGTTAAGGAAAAATAGTCTCCTTGGATTACAAAAAAGCTTTTAGAAATACGGCGTGATCGTGATTACCATAAAAAGAGGGCGAGAATTTTAAATTCCAAGTACAACTGGCAAATGTACCGAAAGCTGGAAAACTGTGCAAATCGAGAGAAGAGAAGGCTTAAATCGGAATATTATTGCCGTTTAATAGAGGATGCTAAAGGTGACAGTTGCAGGATGTGGAAGCGATCAAAGAAACTCTTCCATCTAATCGCTGTGAAATTAACGCAATCTTTTCTGATGCGAAATTGCAAACTGATCCTACAAGCATTGCCGAAACTTTGAATAATCATTTCTCAAGCATTGGCAAGAAGCTTGCCAAAGCCTTTAGCGGTGCTTTGCCGGATTAGTGCTTTGTATGCAGCTCAAATCTTTCTCTCCAGCCCGTAACAATGTCCTTTGTTGAAGAGCAGTTGAGTCAGCTGAAGATCAATAAGGCCATTGGACTGGATAACATCAGTGCTCGCCTGCTCAGAGATTCAGCAAGTGTACTCGCTCGTTCACTACGATATATCATAAACCTGTCCCTGGAAAGTGGCCGATTCTCATCTTCATGGAAATGTGCTAAAGTAACTGCGCTCTTTAAGCAAGGTGACAGAAGTGATCGAGAGAGCTGTACATTCTCAACTTAATGGCTACCTCGCTTCCAATAACCTTCTTTTCGTTAACCAATTTGGTTTCAGACGTGGAAGATCTACCAGTCTAGCTTTAACTCAGTTTACCGGTGAGGTACTAGGAAATTTGGACAAAGGATTAGTTAACGGTGTATTGTTCATCGATTTAAAGAAAGCGTTTGATACGGTAGACCATGGCGTTATGTTAAAGAAGCTTAAAGCCATAGGAGTAACCAGCACTGACCTTGCATGGTTTGACTCTTATCTTTCATCTCGTTGTCAGAAAACGGTCATTGGTCAGGTTTCGTCTTCGACTAGGAGAGTGACGGTTGGTGTTCCCCAAGGGTCAATCCTCGGCCCTTTATTGTTTACCATCTACATCAATGATCTGCCCAACGTCCTTAAGAACAGCAGTGTTACCTTGTTCGTTGATGATACTGCCCTATACTGCTCTTCAGAATCAGCTTATAGTTTACAGACCATACTGAGTCATGATTTGGACAGACTAGCACAATGGCTTTTCGAGCATAAACTGACTGTAAATGTCTCGAAATCTAAATTTATGCTCATCGGTGGCAATAAGAAGCTGAATTCATCTAATGATGTCACTTTGTCAATCATGGATAGGAAGCTGGATAGAGTGAGTTCTTATCAGTATCTGGGCATCATCATAACTGAGAATCTGACTTGGTCAGACCATGTCGAACACCTCTGTACCAGAGTGTCGCAAAGATTGGGTTTATTACGAAGAATTAACTGTTTTCTTCCGAGGAACATCAGGGAACTTTTTGTTAAGACGACCATAATACCGTTATTAGACTATGCGGTTGTTACATGGGGAGACAAAGACAATGTAATCCTGATGAATAAAATCCAAGTACTGCAAAACACAGCTGCGAGGATTGTTCTTGACAAGCCAATGCATTCATCTGCTACAGAGGCACTCGTACAGCTCGGCTGGGAGAACATGAAGAGAGGAAGAAGTTTTCATCGCATGATTTTAATTTTTAAGGCCTTAAATGGTTTAATTGACTGGGATTTTAATTTTTGTAGTTTTAAAGATATTCATGGGTATAATACGAGAAGTAAAGACAACATTTGTAAGCCTCCATCCAATCGCTCCTGGGGACAAAAGCGTTTTATTTACAATGCCGTTAATGAATGGAACACTTTACCCGATGAAGTTAGGAACAGTATTAGTAGTTTTAATTTTAAAAGTCGAATTAGGAGTATTTCTTAATTTTTAATTATCATTTATTTTTTTGATTTATTTTTTTTTAACTGTTTTCTATATTTCTATTAGTACAATGGTTAAATGTTGTTATTATTTTTAATCTACTATTTCTTTAGCTTTTGCAATTTTATTTTTGCAGGGCCCCACTGAAAACCACATGTATGTGAAGTGGGCTCCCTGTTGAAAGATCTTTATTTTTATTATTATTATTATTATTATTATTATTATTATTATTATTATTACTACTACTACTATTCTGCTATTATAGAATACCAGACTCTCACCTTCTAAACAAGACTAACGAAATGTAGTGTGAAAACGAAAAAAAGACTCGAAGTACCCGCAATACATTGTATGTAAACTTTCAGTCGTTTTCCTGTCCGAAACCATTTCTTATGTCGGCTATTTTCAATACGTGGTTGCCATTTTTACTAGTTTGTTGCCACCGATGTAACTTTGGTGACACAACACTCACATATTTTAGTTTCAAGAAAAATTAGTCCCGATATCTAAAAACGCGGTAAGCTATTGAAATAAAAGCATAAGAACATATACTTACATTCGATACTCGTCAAAATGGCGGCGTCTTCTTCGAAGGCCGTTCCAAAATGTCACGGCTTTTATCGATTCCCTCTGCCAAACGTCCACAACTCTCGCACAAGGAACGTTCAAGAGCAAACGTTTGTAATGAGACTTTGAAAGTCCCGGATATTGAACGATGGAACCAAGCTTTTCTAAGACCCCATATGTTTTCGCGAATATTTTCTGCGATTTTCGCGAAACAGTAGAATCGTGACGTCAACGCTTCTTCCAAAACTGGCATATTGCCGGACTGTTTATTACGTGAATCTTGAATTATTTGTTAATACTTCTGAGGTCTCTTTACAAAAGCTTGAATGAACTTTCAGTAATCTCCTGCAGCTATATGCTGTACTTAACTTCAGAAAAGTGTTAAATATGTGACAAATAAACAATTTGACATATTCGAAGAATTTTGAAAAATTTACTATCCAGCCTTCTGAGAAACTTTCAGGATTTTTTATTCATTGCCTTAATTAATAATTTATTACTTTTTACATTTTGGTAGAAAGATAATTGAATAGCCTTACCAACAATGAGTTATACTTTTTATAAAGTTGTATAAATGAGAAAAGTAGTTGAACACAACTCATCAACGACATACTGACAAGCGGCTGTGATTACAGGAAACCATCGCAATATTATTCTCTGTCAGTTCAAAGACTTTAAGGCAATTTAGTATTCACATCTGCCAAAAATTTCGCAAGTTTGACTCTTCACGATTATTCATTATTCCTTGCCGTGTCATTTTAAATAGGAGAATATTAGCCTTAAAAGGACACAGTTATGTTTTCCATAAACTAGGGCAAATTATTGAAATTAGAGTTGGGCACAACTTGTCAGCAATGCCTTCAGGCCACACAAATAGATTTCATGTTAATTTCAAAGACGTCAAGACATTTCTTCATGTAGCTAACGACGAAAATGTAAATTTAAATAAATTCACTTTTTTTTTTGCACGGCACTTTTTTCACTCTATTCGTTTGCTCAGTGTTCCTCACATTCTAATGTTATTCCCAATATACATGTTAGCCATCCCTTAAAAAAAAAAGAAAAGAAAAGTGAAATTAAACTTGAGTACAACTCGTCTGCGACTTCCAATTTACTGTAAGATCATTATATTCAAAGCGCGACTGTTGTTTTGGAACTTGTCACAAAAAGTATTGTTAAGTAAACATCAATTAATTCATAGACACCATTCTTTAAAAACGCTATTAATAAATTATGTTAGCGTGTTAAGTATATCTGTGAAGTTGAGATCAAGTCATTACATTTAATCCATCCTGGTATTGGCCATGAATGTATTCGTGCTTTTATCAGCGAATACTTTTATCTACTTTACGTTTGAGGTTTTAGATGCTGGCTTCTGTGACGCCAGTGACTTGGCCGGTCTTCAACGCGACCCGAACAAGCCATTGAGATATGCACAGTTCATAGAACATTTTTATCATGTCCTTGACGTTCCAAAAATCGAAGGTGTCACCGTCCAAACAGGAAGACTATGCCTGCTGCGATGCGTTAAGAACGATCGCTGTTTTTCCACAAACACCGGAGCGCTGCATCTGCCAAACGGAAATGTATCGTGCGACTTACTTCCAACTGATAAGTACAATGTATCTGACAAGTTCAAAGCGAATCATACATTCCATCATTACAGCATTATGGTGAGCAATACTTATATCCTAAGTAACTAAGTAGCTACATAGCCCCGTCGAAACTATGGTGCATGTCTGAAGTTTCTATATACGTTATCTACAACTGGATGAGCCTTAAATTATTGCAGCCCCTAAACCCGGGGGAGGGGGATTTGGGGCTGTTTTTCTGATTGATAGCGTATATGAAAAAGAGCGACAAAATACAATAAACTTGCCACAAAAAGTTGCAAATTGGAAACTTGGGTCTATTTGCGACTTAGTTTGGCACGCACTTGTGTTGACTTGTGATGACTTGCGCTCACTTTGGTCGAACTCAAATTGGCTTCCACGTCAAAGTAAGTTTTTTTATCGTTTGGAGTCAACCCTAGTTAAGAGACCGCCATTCGTTGATATAGCAACCTATTAATCAACGGGGATTTCAAGATGGCGACTGAGATAGTTACATTTTGGCCGGGCGGGACTAAGCCCGTAGATTTGATTTTTTTTTGTTTTGTTTTGTTTTGTTTTGTTTTGTTTCGTTTTTTGCAACTGGCGTGTCCCTGCGACGAAACTTGCGAGTCCGTTTGGCCACCCATCGCAAGTCTCTACACAAGTTCAATTTGCAGCTACTTCCGACTTCTTGGGAGTCCGTTTGGCAAGGTCTTAAATCTTCCCGATTACGCCTAATAAAAGTGATTAGAAAATTTGCTGAAGTCTTCGGGGAGTATCTGAAGATTTCCGAAGATCATCCGAGGTTTCACGAAGATTTTCGCAGAATTGTTTCTTTTTTACAAACTTAATTTACGTTTTCTGAAAACAGGCGGATTAACTGAACAGTAACAAACCTTTTTGTTAGTAATTTACATCATGGTTTACTTTGCTTTTATTCCTGCGGTTATATTCAAGGTTAGTGAGCTTTTAGTAGCAACTCTTTGTTCAAAAAGTACCACAGATTATCTCAATGATCTTAATTGCCCAAAAATGCTTCCCCCTTGCCAGAGTCCTTGTGAAAGTTTCCCCTGTCAGCACGGTGGAACCTGCCAAGTGCTTTACGAGACTGACGACTACAGATGTACTTGCACGAAGAACCACACTGGCAAAAACTGTGAAAATTCGAAACGTGAGCTATTTTAGTCTTTAGCGAATTTTTCCGTTAATTGTTTAATTTAGTAAGATTAAAAACAAGCAATATATCATATTGCCTGTAACACTCATCGCTGTCGCGAAGTGAAGATCGAAACACATGTATCATTAATGCACTGTCTGGGAATTGTCTTTCGAAAATATGGATGGACTCGAATCTGACTGGAACTAACAGGCAGCAATCTCTCTATTTTTTTTTTTCTTTTCTTTTTGTTAATCTGTCTGATGATATCGTCCTGATTTTTTGTTGGTTTGTTTTTTGTTGTTGTGGTTATGTTATCCTTGGCTCTCGAACTTATACTAATTACTTTTAATGTTAAAAATGTCAACTTGTAGGAGGCGAGCCAGTTATATACATACATGTATTTAGAACAGTGGCTGAACTGAGTCAAGACTGAAATAACACGGCTCCAGCTAGTGGTCAGAACATGCCACTCTGTCCTCAAGAAAACACTGTTGTTTATTCATGGCCACTAATCGTGCGTAATTGTTAGTCAAAAAAGAATTTCATGGACAATTTCAAAAACGAAGTAAAGCTCTACAAAGAAAAATATTGTCAAATCAATTTGAACGTAAAAGTTTTTTTCAAAGAATTATATCTTAACGGATCAGTATCCCACAAAGCCAGCATTTACCAGCATTAAAACATCGAAACATTTATAACAAACAGCACTCCTACTTTTTATACAAAAACACACATACACATCACTTTTGGCAATGAGGATGGAGTAATCCCGGGCTGGGGGCGATGAATGTTAATGTAGTTAGCATAAGTAATAATTACTTAATTATTACTTATTAGTCAAGATTGTGTTATAGGCCTGTCCCCATAAGACAGTTCCCACAAAAAGATTTCAAATTTCGCAATTTAAGTGGTGTGCTTGAAGACAAGAAATAACCGCGATGTAACTAAACGTTCTTAATATTTGAGGAAACCTCTATCAGAAAGGATAGTTTTCTCACAGCTTAATGTTGTTTTAACTGAGCACTGAATCACTGCTGTGAAATTGTTGTTACTACTAGCTGTGTCACTTTACCTACGTTAAGACCTTGTTTTTCCTTTGTAGGTCTTTAATCTAATTCGGCTATAATAGGTGGGAATGCATTTTACGAAAGTCGCCTTTATCAGTTCCTGACGCCTGCTGTTGGATTGAACCCTCAGTGGGTGCTGTGTTACCGCGCCTCCACACATGGCTAGGCTGCCAGTACCTTTCACAGCAGGTGTGATGGCAAACGTGACACAGTTACCATCATCAAAAAGGGACAGTACGTGTTTGGAGGATACACTGACATTCCCTGGGGTATAATAAATTCGCTGTTTCAAGTTATTTAATATTAAATTATTAAATGTAACATTGCTTTGAAAAGACCATAATTACAAGTTGTAGTATTGAATAGGCTAAAGAAGATTTTAAATGTTATCGTTTCACTTTGATTTAAATAACTGCTAACCCTGTTCCCGGAACATTATTAATGCTCTGCATACCTCAGGCGGGAATTAATAATTAGCTAACTTCACAGAACGTGATAAATTTTTCAACCTCTAGTTGGTCTAGTTGTTAGTGCCTTGTCCCGTCATTAATATTTGCTTGAATGTTCTTCTTATTCAGAGTCCAATGGTAGTTATGGTTCCACTTCCAATGCGTTCATATTTTCACTCCGCAACAAAGAAGGTCTTGGACCATTCAAGAGCATAGTGACGAGCCCATCAAATGCAATTTACAGCAGCTCAAGTTATGGTCCAGCATTTGGTGGAGGGTGGGACATCTACATTGCTAACAATGCCAACAGTAGCACTGACTCCTACGCTAACTTTGGCGGGTCTTACTCTCTTCCAAGTGGAGTACAAGACCAGACCACAATCCTGGCTGAGACTCACCACTTCACACCTGATGAGGTGGAGGTGTTTTATCTTGGTTGACTTACCCTAACATTCCCGCATTCACGTTCTCAACCTATTCA
Source organism: Orbicella faveolata (assembly GCF_042242905.1). Classification (NCBI taxonomy): domain Eukaryota; kingdom Metazoa; phylum Cnidaria; class Anthozoa; order Scleractinia; family Merulinidae; genus Orbicella; species Orbicella faveolata. The sequence continues at coordinate 18,338,019 of NW_028301563.1, forward strand.
AAATATGAGATAAACAAGCTGATCAAAAGGAATTTTAAGTGTTTCCATGTTATAGAGTTGTTTGATACAAATCAGACTAAACATTCCATTTATTTTGATCGTAGCTTTGTTCTGATCCTCCTTTTCCCCCTTACGTTTGCTTCTGATTAATTTCAATCTGGTATTGATTTCAGTTTCTTCATTAATTTTAATTATGATTACTATTTTTTGTCTTTGCTGCTTTTTTTTCGTGAAAAATATTTAACTTCTATCTATCCCATGCTACAAAACTCGGGTATCCACTGATGGTTGTAAACACGTGACATGCTTTGTATAACGCGTGATGTTATGAGCAAGATATATGCATGTATTTACCAACATTTTGTTGTTATTCATAACAGCTGAAACAGAGAAAAAACTCTTTGTTTACCCATGCAGCCAATTAAATAATAGTTTAGGGTCTAAATGACGGTTACTATAGTTTCACGGTTGCTAATTTAAAGCTTTGTGGTGGTTAAATGTTTGGCTGTTTGATACAGCAGATTAAAAAATTCCAATAATTAAGGGTGATATATAAGGAGCAGCAATTTGGGGTTAATAAAACGTCGCGTCACAGGTATGGATATTTGCGGTGGCTATCATTCCGTTTTTCAGTAGAATTCTTTTCTCTTATTTCATAAACATAGATATTCCATTCATTTAGATGCCGGAGAACATGATTAACATAGTGATCGATGTAAATATATCGATATTTATAACCTCAGATATTTTAATGCCATATGTTTAGCTATTTAAAGCAGTAAGAAAATGTATATGTATCTGAGAGAGCTTTATCGATAACGTATGCCTAAATTGGTGGCCGTAACGTACAGCTGCATATGAAGCATCAGTTTCCGTTTGTAGACTCCCGAAAAGGAAAAGTAGTTGTTTGTTAACTGATATTGTGGTAACTTTTTTTTTTTTTTTTTTGATGGACAATAAGAAAAATGTGAACATTTAAATGTAAATGTAAATATTGCATAAATAAAGGACCAGCCCACGTATCATGCTGTAGAGTTCCGAACATAACGGCGGGGTAATGATCAACATTGACAACACCAGTGATCCTTACAGCGATTTCTTTCGGCAATTTAAAAAGTATGCTGCGGTTTGTGATAGTCAAGAGGGAAACTGACAACTGCAAGGTTCAATGAGCATTTTATTTTTCGCCTATAGATTCATTTGCAGGTAGACTTTTTCGGCCTTAAAAGTGACACTCGGTTAAAAATAAGTCTCTAAAGAACAGCTTGCACCAAAAGAAATCGTTACTTAATCTGGGGCGGATCTGCAGGTTGAGGGGGAAAATTTACCCCTATATATTAAAGAAGATGAAACATTTTGACACGCTGACTTAGCCTCAGAGAGCAGGAACTGAATCCTATTTCCGAGGAACTCCAATGATCAATTGTGCAAAGATTCCTTTTTCTTTGAGTTTCCCAAGGCCATTTGATCACAGTGGGTTTTGCCGAGTTAATTTTTACTTCTTTGACACGAATTTTTGTTTTAAATCCTAAACCTAGACATAACGTGACACGCCACGCCGAGAGTTGTCCCTCTGATTAGCGAGCCAAAGGGTTTATATGAAGAAAAGTTGTCCCGTTTGCCAGGCTTAGTCTATCTGCCGAGGCGAGACAACTCTCCCACCCAAGTTGCCTCGCCCCCAGAGAAGGGTTCGCGATCCTAATGTAAACGGTTGGTTGAATTATGCAAAGAAATAAACTTAAAGTTACCTCGGCCAGGGTACCTCGGAGGAAGGGTTGTCTCGGGTGCCCGAGACCATGTAAATGGGGCCTCAGACTCTGTATGCGCCTGAGTCAATCGAAGTTCTACGGCAGCATAAGATTAGCATGAGATCGTTACATCAGTAAAGTTTATAACCACTCGATTATTCTTGGATGTTATTTCCATTTTTAACCAATAATAGAACATGTGTAGATGTGTATTGTTTTTAGTCATTGTGTAATAAAATGGTTTAATAAACGTCCTTTGCAAATCTTCGAATTTGTGTTTAATACAGCCTGACCTCTGGGAAAAGAATATTGGTTCGGTGCTGCACCTCGCTCCCTCTTGATCCATCTAAAAAGTAATTTCCTCTCAAGCAATTTTTCATTCTCTTTTGTCTAGGGGCTAAGAAAACGTGCTATGGTAAATTTGTTCAATTATGTAATACCTTCTTATTTTTATTCATCTTTGAGTCCGATGCAATCAGAATTACATATGGATTAAGGTCATGGACATTTCATTGCATAGTATTTGGTAAAACAAAAGAAAATCAGAAATACAATTAAAAACATATCAGTTATCTGCAAGTATTTCGGTCGCACAGCCATTTACATGAATTAAGCAAGACGGAGTGAAAAATGTTTCTGAGATGTTTTTTTTAAGGTAATTCCCTTGAAATTGTTTTACTATCGAACTTTTTTTGAAACTTGGCATAATTAATATTCATGATATGAACATCAAAAAAATGCAATAAAAAAATAGGGTCACCGTGCTTGTTTACGCGTCAGCAGTCTCTTAAAATGGGGTATTTTACTGGTTGCGCGTTAAAAATTCGAATCGCCTTTATACAGAGTTAAGTCTTGGTTACTTGAAAGACACAAAATTTTATCTTGCAAGTAAAGCTTCTTTTATTCACATAAGCAGTTGCTTCATTTAAGCCGTTTTTGATTACCTAGTTGTGTGAATATTGCACTTTTTCGGACAGTTCCGTGGTTAGCTTGAAGTCCTTGCTTTGGCCAAAATACACCCAGTACGGAACTATTTTCCAAAAAAAAATTATGTTCTACTATCAAACCTTTCTTCCTTCTTCAAATATGTTCATTATTGGACTGTTCTTAGCAAATACCTGAAAAAAGTCGGGGGCCACCGTGCTCGTTTAAGAGTAAAGGGGCATTTATTTCGCTGTCGAGCTTAGTTTGAGGGAAACCTCTTACGTTTGTACGAGCACGCGCTCATGTGCGCGCGCTAATGACGCGAATATCGAGCGCAGTAGGGATGCGCAATGCAATACTAGGAAATCACCTTAAGGGATCATTAACCGATCTTTTCGAGCCGTTGCTAAGGAAAATTTATTCTCATATAACCTCATCATTTTTAGTTAGTTCAGAGTTATTTCATGGGTTTTAACTTTTTCACGATCAGTAACACTAGTGATGACGTCATCAGGCCACGTCCATGGTCATGTGACTAATACAGAAAAAATGCAAAGGCTCCCAGGCAAATTACTTTATCGGGATTTTTTTCATTGATTTAATATTTTAATTTAAATCCTCATTACGCTATGCATCGATTTTGTTTCATTTCTAAAAGGTCAGATTTTGAAAGCATTTCAAAATATTGAAAAATTCGTAATTCTCTGAAAAAAGCATGATTTCGAAAAAGGAATGCATAGCTATGTTTCCAACATTAGCTTTAATCGAAATTCGTCGAAAAAGGCCTGATTTAATGAAAAACCGCGTTTCCTTTAGCATTTAAAGAAACCGGAAGTGCGCCCGATAGATATTGGAAGTTACCCTATCAGCCCGTGCGCAATTTACACTACCAGCGCACTTCGGTAAGATCATACAAAGCCACACGGAGGCAAAAGACAGAAAAACAAGAGCAATAGAAAGAGATAAACTAACTCCGTGGGGCTTTGTTTGATCTTACCGAAGTGCGCTGGTAGTGTAAATTGCGCACGCGCTGATAGGGTATCTTCCAATATATATCGGGCGCACTTCCGGTTTCTTTAAATGCTAAAGGAAACGCGGTTTTTCATTTAATCCAGCCTTTTTCGACGTATTTCGATCAAAGTCAACGTTGGAAAGATAGCTATGCATTCCTTTTTCAAAATCATGCTTTTTTCAGAAAATTACGAATGTTTTAATATTTTGAAATTCTCTCAAAATCTGACCTTTTAGAAATGAAACAAAATTTATGCATAGCGTAATGAGGATTTAAATTAAAATATTAAATCAATGAAAAAAAATCCCGATAACGTAATTTGCCTGGGAGCCTTTGCGTTTTTTCAGTATTAGTCAAATGACCATGGGCCTGGCCCGATGACGTGATCACTAGTGTTACTGATCATGAAAAAGTTAAAATACATGAAATAACTATGAAGGAAGTAAAAATGATGAGGTTATGTGAGAATAAATTTTCCTTAGCCACGGCTCGAAAAGATCGGTTAATGGGCCCTTAATAGGCGCAGTGGTTCATTGGTTCAGTTGGAGTATGGCTAGGTAGCAGAATAACGTGTTTGGTTGCATGTGTTGGCAGATATCTTGATACGTTACCGGTATTAATGTGTTCCTAATCTATTACTGCTAGGTTACTCAGTCAAATCTATTTCCGTTGCAACTTTGGCCATGCTAATTTTTTGCCAAGTTTTTAAGCATTGTAACCCAAGTTAAGCAATCAATAGCAGAAGCAACTCCGTATAGGTAGACGCCAAAGTTTTGCGATCGAATGCATTTGAACGACGTATACTGCAAGGTAAAATACACCAGAGATCAGGATATCAAATAGTTAGTTCTACAACTGTCTTGTAAGACTACCTTACCGGGACAGTTACTGTGTTCATGTTAATTAAGTTGGCGTACTGAAAATTAAGCTGCAGCTTGTAAGTACTCCAGACTGTGAGCCGGGCAGTAAGTCCAAGGGTTATGTTTGCTGCCTTCGACAGACACCTCAAACTCACGAAATGACGGCATAATTTCCATAGTGAGGGACGGAGAATTTGTCGAGTGCTGGTCCTGGAGGGAAAAGCAAGAGCTCCTCGTGAAAAAGGACATGGAAAACGACCGGATGCGAAAATGTACTTCTCAACAAAGATCAAGAGCAGCTATGGGAAAATCGTGTACTTGGCGAACAAAATCCAAAATCACTCCTTTATAATCTGTGGTTTCTTTTCGCCCTTGATTTTGTCTTCGAGTTTGCCAAGAGCACCATGAAATGTTTGTCGAACATTTCAGCTTAAACAAGGACGATCAGGGCACAGAGTACGTAACATTCGTAGAAAACCTAACAAAGAACCGGCAAGGCGGTATAACAAAGAAATGATAAGCTAACCAGCCAAAAATGTTTCCCACCGGATGTCCCCGTTGTTTAGTTCATGTGTTAGTCTTAGTCAAAAAATATCTTGCCCACAGACCTGAAGAAAAGCGACACAGTGGCTCGTTTAATTACGCCATTATTCAGAAGTCCGAAGTGTGGTACAAGAAACAGAGGTTGAGGATCAATAAGATAAAATGTCAATTGCTCTTGGCCATGGCAAGCGAGTGTTCACTGCCAGACTACGAGGAAGGTGACGAAGCAGAACAGGGACAGATCTCATTCATATTCAGCTGTCCTGTCTGCCAACAGGTTCAGATTTCCCGTTCAGTGCTTTACAGTTTGCTCGTTCAACTCAACCATACAGCGACTCCTAACCTGCGTAGCAAGCGTTCCCGTACGAGTCGAACGTGGGCCACGCGAAGGAGTTTCTCGAATTCGGGCCGCGCGAAAAATGGGAAGGAGCAAAAAGGTGGAAGGAGGGGAGTGGGGGAGGGGAGCGAAAGGAACGCTTGCCCGCAAACCCCTCGATTCCGAGAAACGCCTACCGACCGCCCATCGACTTTTCACGGTTGATTTCACCTAGTGATTGACAGTCTGTCACTGAGTAAGCCAATTACAGCTTACCGCATGTAAAATTTTACTTCCTTCAAAACAAATACTCCATGTGAGTTGTCAAACCCGGGAAAATTTAAGATGTCAACGGGGAGCGAGAAACTCCAAGCGAACGCTGCACAATTTGTCGATGTTCTTTCAAGCTTAAATTCGGAACAGCATCTCAACCTGGTTAACCTGGCTATGTCTCGTCAGAAAATCTTTTCAAACCATCAAAACGAAAAGATACACGAGGAGAAATCCTTGCCCGATACTTGCAGAGCGGTTGGAGTTGAAGTAGTTTACGACAGCGAACTATTTTCAGACCGTTTATGTAATCCTTGCGCTCGCAAAATAACGAATTTGGGAACACTATACCAACTCGTACAGAGTTCAATGGGCAGTGAGGCGGCTGCTTGCAAAACTCCACCAAAACAGAGGATCAACGCATCCAAGCGGCTGCTCGAAACTCAGACGGGCAGCAGTCCTTGTCGCAAGTCTGTTCGTGTCAACTCTGCTAAAGCCTCTCGCAACTCTTTATTTGCAAGAACAGCTGAACAGTTCCAGCAAGCCTTAAAGGAGTGCATTGATTCGAACTTGAACATCGATGATTTACCAACCGATGGACACTTCAAGTTAAAGTAGTCATCGTTGATAGTACCGGCAAACCGACAACGAGAATTCCCCAGTAGGAAGAAAGTAAACAAATAGTGCGACAATTGTGTAACGAGAATTGGCAAGGAACCGCAAATACCACACGTACACTTATTAAGTCAAAAAACTTTTATTTACAAGGACTCGCATGATTCATAATGAAATCACCTGGTTTATTTGTATATGTAATAGGACTACATGCTGTCCAATTTGGAAATAATTGGATGAGAAAAATTCTGAGGACAGCCAAAATTGGACGAGGCCGTAGGCCGAGTCCAATTTGGCTGTCAGGGGAATTTTTTGAATCCAATTATTCCCAAATTGGACAAGCATGTAGTCCTATTACTTATTAATTATATAGCATCCGAAAGCAGATGAACATGACGAACTTACGGACTCGTAGTATGTTGTAACTCTGACCGTTGTTCTTTAGATGGCGGTCTAAGGAGCCTTGCATAACAGCAAGGCTATCTGGCTCGTATTCATCTCCGTTTTGCAGCCTTGTCTCTGCATGAAATCGGTAAAGAACTTTGTCAAGCTCGTCTTCGGGAATCTCCTCAACCTTTCTCACTTCGCTTCGCTCAGCATACCCAGGTTTTTTGTGCTTCTTTGACAGTTCTAGTTGTGATTATTCTCCCTCATCTCAAGTAAATCAGTCGCAACTATCTCTGGAAACCTAGCTGAAGACTCCATTTGAAAGTTTGAGACGTCAAAAAGGTGGAGAGAAAAGTCGGGAAATTCCGCCATTATCAAAACATAATAAGACTTAGTGAGCTACCATCGCTCGCTGACGTTTGATGGCAGTGATAATAGCGGCAACCTGATTGGCCAATACTCGGTTCTTTTATTTATCTTGGCATTTGATTGGTTGATGGAAAGTATCCAGATTTTTCTCAAATTGGACATTTTGTTCAAAGCTGAACTAAACGTTCGAGCAAAAACTATCCAATTTATTTTAAATTTGGATATTTGGCAAAAATTAACAAAAAATAAATCTGTTGGCAATATTGGATTTTGATGCAGCTGTATAATTATTTACTTAAAATTGTACAGAGAGACACACGGGATTACGCGCCATTACAGCGCCGAGCTACAACCAAACAAACCCTCACAACTTCAAAAAACTCAATTGAATCAACTTACAATGACTTTCCTTGCCATTCAAAGGTGAATGGAGATAAACTTGCGTTGAATAATCCTCTGTGGAATTCGAAGTCAATAAAGGGCGAAAGATTGACTATTACCGCTAATTCGTTCAAGAAAATAGATCAACTCGACGGTCTCCGCCCGCTGTGGTGGTCCGGATGAGAAAATTCCGCCCGCTCTAGGAACCAATCAGATTGCAGGATTTGTTGAATTCCGCCCGCTCACGAGCTGAGAAAAAAGGTAAGTTGAAGTTAATTGTATCGAAAAAGGCAAATATCCACGCATTGAAGATCTTTTCCGTGGCCCGCACGGAATGCAGCCTGGCTATATAACCTCGAACTTCAAACAGGTATATTAGGGAATATGACCGGATCAACTCCAAGCATACACGTCGTTCCAACTCAGATAAATCAGTAGGTAAAACCTAAACAACAATTACAAACGATCACTAAACGTTCGCTGGAAAACAGTACAAAATAAAACAAAACAACAGGCATGAATACATACGTTGTTGATGTATACTGCCGAATACCATCCTGAACACTAAAACTTGAAACAGTTTACGGCTAACCACCAAAACAAAAGCGTGGCGACGCTATTTTTGAAGTCTATCTTTTTGTCGAGGGTCGAGGGTCGAGGGTAATATTTTTTTCTGGGTTTGCTGTTTTACTCCTCGCTGTAGAATCTATTATTTTCCGCCGCTCAGTCGAGTCCGGTCTACATGTTCTTCCCCGAGTTGGTTAAATGTAGTCTTCTCGATTCAGATATCTTTTTGGGTCCCATGTCGAGAGTTTAATAATATATCACAGACCTGATTATTTATCTATAACCTTCTATAACATTCAAAGTCCGGTTTTTCATGTGACTTCATCACGCTGGATGCTTTGGCCGATGTACTAATGCCATCAACTTTTGAATGGCTATCCGCGTAGAAATAAATCTAAACATTAAGTTTTGCAGTTGTAATTCCTTCAACAAAAAGATAACGCATAGGGATAACAGAATGTGGTTCGCGTTAATATTTGTATTGATAGTGACAATGTTGTGTCAAAGTGCCTCACTCACTTCGAATTTCACATTTTTAACTTTCATTGTGGAAAACAAATAACAACGCCTTCCCTGACTTCGTTTGTGTACCTTTTTTGCTATGTCGCTGTAGTCGATTAGGTCGTGTTACTACTAATGCGATTTCGTGGAGTGTTGGCTTCATTGTTTTCCGGTGTTATTGACGGGCCGCGATGAGAAATATTCCTTTGCCATCTATCAAACAGGAACTGTAGGTGAAATCTGGAGGCGATGGAAGCTTCGGAAGCAAATTTACGGCTATTTCCTTCCTTCGGTAAATTCGCTGTCCAAAAAAAATATCTCTGAGTTTTGCGATCTAAATTACCACTCTCCTTCGGTCAACTTGCAAGGCTTTGCGATTGGTCGCGATGAAAAGTATCTGTGAGATTTGCGAGCTTATTCACCACGTTTAAAGGGTGTAGCTTGGCTAGAAGACGCTCGGTTTATTTTTCTAATTTTCCATACATTTGTCTGTAAATTTGGCCGGGTAGAAGGGGTTCGCGGGGAAAAAAATACAGACAAATGTATGGAAAATTAGAAAAATTAACTGAGCGTCCTCTAGCGAACTACATTCTTCAAACTTGGTGAATACAATCTTCCACCTAGAATTTTATACCTAGTCAGAATGAATGATAGGAAATAAATAGAGGAATTTGAAACATATTAAACGTATTCATGGAGAAACTTTTCAAGCAAAGTTTCCTCAACGTGTTTATTCAAAGAACTACTTTCACTCGGGAGAAAGCCAGTTCAAATCCAGTTCTATTTTCGCGGCAGCCGTTTCTAATGCTGCTATTTCCTTTTTTCTCTTGAAAATCCTGTTTTTCACCTGGATGCCTACTCAACTACCCACAGAAAAACACTGACTCACATTTTGCCATTCGGCAGGTGCGAACTGTGTGATTTCTTTCATGACAATTAAGCTTACATAGCGTTGACCGGTATTTCCAAGCGCGGAAGCTGCGTCTCTT